>NC_088883.1:10213765-10428957 GCF_032884065.1 Artemia franciscana
TGCAACAAAGAGCCCTGAATCCACCGGATACAAAGTTAACTGCTTTCTTTTCACTATGCAAAAATGATTCTTTTGCCAAAAACTGCTGTATACTGAATTGCCTTCGTATTACTCGTGGAATACTAAAAATAAAGTATTTGAACGTCGAAAACAGGGTAAGTCAGTCGACGGCCGACCTACCATCTTCAAAGATACCACGATAGAAAGACTTTACACCGTTCACCCCAATCAACTTGAATGCTTCTTTCTATGCATGCTTTTGGTGAATGTACCCGGTCCGACGTCCTTTGAGCATTTGAGAACTGTAAACGGTACTATACATGACACCTACCGTAGTGCATGCCAAGCTCTGAATTTATTGGAGAATGACCAACACTGGGATAACTGCATCAATGACGCTTGCGAAACATCAACTCAAAGTCAAATTCGTGCATTTTTTGGCATCATACTAACAACTTCCTCTCCATCAGCTCCTACAGAGTTATGGGAAAAATATAAATCAAAAATGTCCGAAGAAGATACTCCATCGAAAACGGTTAGAGACGTCAAATATGACTTTTGATTTTACATCAGAAATTTATAGCTACACTTTAGTTATTATAGAAGATTTGTGCGTATGTATGGCAAACAAACCTGTTTAGGATTTGGGAATGCCTTCACCTAATCGTACCGCTGCTGTTTCGACGTGTGTAGAATTGGATCGTGAACAAAGTTACAGTACGAGTGATCTATTGTCGTATGCACAAAATAACATTTCCAAGTTATCGTAGGAACAAAAAGACATTTATGATACGATAATGCATTGTGTCGATAACAACGTTGGAGAAATTTTCTTTTTGGATGCGCCAGGAGGTACTGGTAAGACGTTTGTGATAAAATTTTAATACTGATTGTTTTTCCCATGGACAATTGTACGTTGCATGCTCGAGGGTCGGTAAACCTGACAATCTATTTATATACAGCGACAATTAAAAAAGAAAAAACTAAAAAAGAAAAAAAAACTAAAGAAGAAACTGTATCTACATATAAAAAATAAGTTGTATATATGCATGTTTGTTTGTTTGTGGGTTTGCATTTGACTTCATTATAAGTATATAAGGCTTTGTATATGACGTCATTATAAGATGACACTACAGACCGGGACACCGGGACACAAATGTTGACCGGGACACAGGGAATATAAATGACGACCGGGACACTCAAAGAGAAATTACAGACCGGGACACCGGGACACAAATGACGACCGGGACCCCGGGACAGAGGGAATATAAATGACGACCGGGACACTCAAAGAGAGATTACAGACTGGGATACCGGGACAAAAATGACGACCGGGACACAGGGAATATAAACGACGACCAGGACACAGGGACACAACTACAACGGGGACACTGGGGGCACAGGGGGATATATAAATGACGACGGGGACACAGGGAATGTTCGATTAGCAATCACCATCAACAAAGCTCAAGGGCAATCGTTAGAAAATGCGGTATAGATCTGAATATGGATTGTTTTCCCGTGGACAATTATTATGTTGCATGTTCAAGAGTTGGTAAACCTGACAATCTATTTATATGGACAGACAATGAGACAGCAAAGAATGTTGTATATTTGCATGTTTTACGTAGTTAATATATATATATATATATATATATATATATATATATATATATATATATATATATATATATATATATATATATATATATATATATATATATATATATATATATATATATATATATATATATATATATAAATATATATAAATATATATATATATATATATATATATATATAAATATATATAAATATATATATATATATATATATATATATATATATATATATATATATATATATATATATATATATAAATAAGTTGTTTGTCTGTCTCTCGACTGACGTCATGTTTGTGTGTCGACTGACGTCATGTTTGTCGACTGACGTCATTATAAGGATTGAGCTTATGTCGTCATGAAGTTATTTTTCGTCTGACGTCATGTTTGTCGACTAACGAAACTGCAGACCGGGACACCGGGACACAAATGACGTGTTATGTCTGTTATAACGTAATAGAGGCAACAATCTTGACAGGGCCTTTTGAGGGTGAGGCTTTTCTTATTCCACGCATTCTCATGATTCCAATGGATCTGCCTTTTCAACCTAAAAGATTGCAATTCCCAATTTGATTAGCATATTTAGTTTTCAGTCCAGAACCACTAAAGCTATTATGTAAATATCAAAAATATTTATGTTGTCTGAGCAATAAATTTTAGTTTTTATTTCAAAATAGAAAATTACCTGACAATTTTAGAATTATATCTATCTATATATATAAAAATAAGTTGTCTGTCTGTGGATCAGGTGACGTCATGTTTCTGTGTCGACTGGCGTCATGAAGTTAGTTGTCGTCATTTTTGCTATGACGGTGACGTCATTAAAGATATTTAAGACATATATGTTCACGTAGAAATCTATTAATGTTTAAGTTTAAAATGACTGATGAACTTACAATGGCAAAAGCCGATGAAGATGCTCAAAGAGTCTATGCCAAAAAACTTGCTGCTGATAGAGAAAGTCAGAAAAGAAAGCGTGCCGAGGAATCAAAAGAACAGCAAGGAAACAGGCTTGAGGCTAAAGAACGCAAAACCGCGCAGTTAGATGAAGATCCACCTGGACAGCGAGAGTCAAAACATATCAAAACTGAAAATGATAGCGATGATGATTGGGTTTGGGATCTTGACTTGGATAAGGTCATCAATGCCTACCAGATTTTAGTTAAAAAAACAAAGGTTCGGCGATATGTATTTCATAGTGAAGCTGAAAAATAAAGAAGAAAAAGAAAACTGAAAAAAGAAAAAATGTAAAAAACTAAAAAATACTAAAAAGAAAAAACACTCAAAGAGAAATTACAGACCGGGACACAAATGACGACCGGGACAGAGGGAATATAAATAACGACCGGGACACTCAAGGAGAAATTACAGACTGGGATACCGGGACACAAATGACGAGTGGGACACAGGCAATATAAATGACGACCAGGACTCAGGTATTTAAGAATATCGTTCAAAGACAAATTTTTAATTGTAAGAAGACCGTTGAAAGATAAATTTCTAATTGTAAAATGACTGAAGAACCTACAATGGCAACACCCGAGGAAGCTGCTCAAAACGAATGTATTCACGCCGAAGTAGCTGAGTTGGTAAAGCGTTATGTTTCAGGTTCTAGGTCCGAGAGGCTCCAGGTATGAACCTTGGCTTTAGCATTAATACAAAAGAAGAAAAAAACTAAAAAAGGTAAAAACTACAAAAAAACTAAAAAGAAAATATATATATATATTTATATATATCATCTTTTCCACAAAAATAATAATTTAGTGCTTCTGCTTAAAAACAGCAATCGAATTGATGCCTCCTGATACGCAACTATCAACAAAGTGGCAATCGTTGTGGTCGGTGATCAGTTCTTACCTCGAGATAATATTCTTTATAGGCGAAACAATCAGTTGACAAGAATTGCTTAAACTCATCGATGCTACGATGCCCTACAATATCCTGACGAATATAAATGACGCCCGGGACACTCAAATAGAAATCACAGACTGGGACACCGGGACACAAATGACGACGGGGACACAGGGAATATAAATGACGACCCGGACACAGGGACACAACTACAACGGGGACGCCGGGGGGCACAGGGGGACATATAAATGACGACGGCAACAAAGGAAATGGTCGATTATCAATCACCATCAACAAAGCTCAAGGGCAATCAATAGAATCATGAGGTATAGATCTGAATACGGATTGTTTTCCCATGGACCATTATGCGTTGCATGTTCAAGAGTCGGTAAACCTGACAATCTATTTATATGCACAGACGATGGGACAGCAAAGAATGTTGTATATTCGCAAGTTTTACGTAGTTAAAAACACACATATATATATATATATATATATATATATATATATATATATATATATATATATATATATATATATATATATATATATATATATATATATATATATATATATATCTATATATATAAAAATAAGTTGTCTGTGTGTGGATCTGTGGATCAGGTGACGTCATGTTTGTCCGCATATGACGTCTGAATTATTTCACACTAATACAAAAGAAGAAAAAAACTAAAAAAGGTAAAAACTACAAAAAAAACTAAAAAGAAAAAAAAACTAAAAAAGCTAAAAAACTAAAAAAAACTAAAAAAAAGGTAAAAATCTAATAACTAAAAAAAACTGAAAGAAATAAAAAAGGCAAAAACTACAAAAAAAATAAAAACTAATAAAAAAACTAAAAAAGCTAAAAAACTAAAAAAACTAAAAAAAAAACTAAAAAAGGTAAAAAACTAAAAAAAACTAAAAACTAAAAAAGAAAAAAACTAAAAAAAAGGAAAAAACTGAAAAATAAAAGAGAAAAAGAAAACTAAAAAAATATGAATAAATATATATAAAAATAAGTTGTTTGTGGGTTATGTCTGTCTGTCTGTCTGTCGAGTGACGTCGTGTTTGTCCGCATATGACGTCTGAATTATTTCACACTAATACAAAAGAAGAAAAAAAACTAAAAAAGGTAAAAACTACAAAAAAAACTAATAAGAAAAAAAACTAAAAAAGCTAAAAAACTAAAAAAACTAAAAAAAGGTAAAAAACTAAAAACTAAAAAAAACTGAAAAAACTAAAAAAAAGGCAAAAACTAAAAAAAAAAAACTAAAAACTAATAAAAAAACTAAAAAAGCTAAAAAACTAAAAAAACTAAAAAAAACTAAAAAAAGGTAAAAAACAAAAAAAAACTAAAAACTAAAAAAGAAAAAACTAAAAAAAAGGAAAAAACTGAAAAATAAGAGAAAAAGAAAACTAAAAAAATATTAATAAATATAAAAAATATAAATATAAATATAATATAAATTAGCAATCAACAAAGCACCGAGACACAAATGACGACCGGGACACAGGGAGTATAAATGACGACCAGGACATAAGTAAAAAAAAAAAAAATAAAAAAACTAAAAAAATGGTAAAAACTACAAAAAAAACTAAAAACTAATAAAAAAACTAAAAAGTCTAAAAATCTAAATAAACTAAAAAAGAAAAAAAAGAAAAAAGGAAAAAAATAAAGGAGAAAAACAAAACTAAAAAACGAATGTATATACAGACCGGGACACCGGGATACAAATGACGACCGGGACACAGGGAATATAAATGACGACCGGGACACAGAGACATAACTACAAAGGGGACGCCGGGGTGCACAGGGGGATATATAAATGACGATGGCGACTCAGGGAATGGTCGATTAGCAATCACCATCAACAAAGCTCAAGGGCAATCATTAGAATCATGAGGTATAGATCTGAATACGAATTGTTTTCCCATGGACCATTATATGTTGCATGTTCAAGAGTCGGTAAACCTGACAATCTATTTATATGCACAGACAATGGGACAGCAAAGAATGTTGTATATTCGCAAGTTTTACGTAGTTAAAAACATATATATATATATATATATATATATATATATATATATATATATATATATATATATATATATATATATATATATATATATATATATATATATATATATATATATATATATATACCTATCTATATTCACAGGTGGGACATAGGGACACAACTACAATTCCGCGTAACTAATATGGCGCGTAACGACTTACGCGCGCGGGGGGGCTCTGGGGGGGTGCGAAGCGCCCCCACCAACTAGGTGTTGGGGTGGCGCGAAGCGCCACCCCAACAGCTAGTATATATAGTATATATATATATATAGTATATATATATATATATATATATATATATATATATATATATATATATATATATATATATTATATATATACTAGTTGGTGGGGGCGCTTAGCGCCCCCCCCCAAGCCCCCCCGCGCGCGTAAGTCGTTACGCGCCATATTAGTTACGCGCCATTGTAGTTGTGTCCCTATGTCCCACCTGTGAATATAGATATATATATATATATATATATATATATATATATATATATATATATATATATATATATATATATATATATATATATATATATATATATATATATATATATATATATATATATATATATATATATATATATATATATATATAAAAATAAGTTGTCTGTCCGTTACGCCAGATTATATCTATATATATATAAAAATAAGTTGTCTGTGTGTGGATCTGTGGATGGATCAGGTGACGTCACCTGAAAAAACTGGATCAGGTGACGTCAAAACTGAAAAAACTAAAAAAAGGCAAAAACTACAAAAAAAACTAAAAACTAATCAAAAAAATAAAAAAGCTAAAAAACTAAAAAAAGTAAAAAAACTAAAAAAAGGTAAAAAACTAAAAAAAAACTAAAAACTAAAAAAAAACTAAAAAAAAGGAAAAAACTGAAAAATAAGCTAAAATAAAGGTAAAAACCAATAAAAAACTAAAAAAAAAAACTGAAAAAACTAAAAAAAAGGCAAAAAACTACAAAAAAAACTAAAAACTAATAAAAAAAAGTAAAAAAGCTAAAAAACTAAAAAACTAAAAAAACTTAAAAAAGGTAAAAAACTAAAAAAAATAAAAAATAAAAAAAAACTAAAAAAAGGAAAAAACTGAAAAATAAGCTAAAATAAAGGTAAAAACCAATAAAAAACTAAAAAGAAAAAAAGGAAAAAACTAAAAAAAATTTTCATCTAAAAAACTAAAAAAAACTAAAAAAGGTAAAAACTAAAAGAACTAATAAAGAAAAAAATAAATGACGACACTCAAAGAGAAAGCGACCAGGACAAAAGGAATGTTCGATTAGCAATCAACAAAGCACCGGGACACAGGGAGTATAAATGACGACCAGGACATAAGTAAAAAAAAAAAACTATCTATATATATAAAAATAAGTTGTCTGTGGATCTGTGGATCGTGGATCAGGTGACGTCACCTGAAAAAACTGGATCAGGTGACGTCAAAACTGAAAAAACTAAAAAAAGGCAAAAACTACAAAAAAAACTAAAAACTAATAAAAAAAATAAAAAAGCTAAAAAACTAAAAAAACTAAAAAAAGGCAAAAACTACAAAAAAAACTAAAAACTAATAAAAAAGCTAAAAAACTAAAAAAACTAAAAAAAAGGCAAAAACTACAAAAAAAACTAAAAACTAATAAAAAAAATAAAAAAGCTAAAAAACTAAAAAAACTAAAAAAACTAAAAAAGGTAAAAAACTAAAAAAACTAAAAACTAAAAAAAAACTAAAAAAAAAGGAAAAAAACTGAAAAATAAGCTAAAATAAAGGTAAAAACCAATAAAAAACTAAAAAAAAAAAACTGAAAAAACTAAAAAAAGGCAAAAACTACAAAAAAAACTAAAAACTAATAAAAAAAAGTAAAAAAGCTAAAAAACTAAAAAAACTAAAAAAACTAAAAAAAGGTAAAAAAACTAAAAAAAATAAAAAATAAAAAAAAACTAAAAAAAAGGAAAAAACTGAAAAATAAGCTAAAATAAAGGTAAAAACCAATAAAAAACTAAAAAGAAAAAAAGGAAAAAACTAAAAAAAAATTTCATCTAAAAAACTAAAAAAAAACTAAAAAAGGTAAAAACTAAAAGAACTAAAAAAGAAAAAAATAAATGACGACACTCAAAGAGAAAGCGACCAGGACAAAAGGAATGTTCGATTAGCAATCAACAAAGCACCGGGACACAGGGAGTATAAATGACGACCAGGACATAAGTAAAAAAAACAACTAACAAAACTAAAAAGAAGGTAAAATACTACAAAAAAACTAAAAAGAAAAAAAAACTAAAAACTAATAAAAAAACTAAAAAATCTAAAAATCTAAATAAACTAAAAAAGAAAAAAAAAGGAAAAAAATAAAGGAGAAAAACAAAACTAAAAAACGAATGTATATACAGACCGGTACACCGGGATACAAATGACGACCGGGACACAGGGAATATAAATGACGACCGGGACACAGGGACACAACTACAACGGGGACACCGGGGGAAACAGGGGGATATAAATGACGACCGGGACAAAAAAACTAAAAAGAAAAAAAACTAAAAACTAATAAAAAAAACTAAAAAATCTAAAAATCTAAATAAGCTAAAAAAGAAAAAAAAGGAAAAAAATAAAGGAGAAAAACAAAACTAAAAAACGAATGTATATACAGACCGGGACACCGGGATACAAATGACGACCGGGACACAGGGAATATAAATGACGACCGGGACACAGGGACACAACTACAACGGGGACACCGGGGGAAACAGGGGTATATAAATGACGACCGGGACACCGGGACAGGGAATGGTCGATTAGCAATCACCATCAACAAAGCTCAAGGGCAATCATTAGAATCATGAGGTATAGATCTGAATACAGATTGTTTTCCCATGGACCATTATATGTTGCATGTTCAAGAGTCGGTAAACCTGACAATCTATTTATATGCAAAGACAATGGGACAGCAAAGAATTTTGTATATTCGCAAGTTTTACGTAGTTAAAACCATATATATATATATATATATATATATATATATATATATATATATATATATATATATATATATATATATATATATATATATATATATATATATATATATATATATATATATATATATATATATATATATATATATATATATATATCTATCTATATTCACAGGTGGGACATAGGGACACAACTACAATGGCGCGTAACTATTATGGCGCGTAACGACTTACGCGCGCGGGGGGGCTTGGGGGGGCGCGAAGCGCCCCCACCAACTAGGTGTTGGGGTGGCGCGAAGCGCCACCCCAACAGCTAGTATATATATATATATATATATATATATATATATTATATCCCCCTGTGCACCCCGGCGTCCCCTTTGTAGTTATGTCCCTGTGTCCCGGTCGTCATTTATATTCCCTGTGTCCCGGTCGTCATTTGTGTCCCGGTGTTCCAGTCTGTGATTTCTCTTTGAGTGTCCCGGGCGTCATTTATATTCCTTGTGTCCCGGTGTCCCGGTCGTCATTTATATCCCCCTGTGCCCCCCGGCGTCCCCATTGTAGTTGTGTCCCTGTGTCCCGGTCGTCATTTATATTCCCTGTGTCCCGGTCGTCATTTGTATCCCGGTGTCCCGGTCTGTATATACATTCGTTTTTTAGTTTTGTTTTTCTCCTTTATTTTTTTCCTTTTTTCTTTTTTTTCTTTTTTAGTTTATTTAGATTTTTAGATTTTTTAGTTTTTTTATTAGTTTTTAGTTTTTTTTTGTAGTTTTTACCATTTTTTTAGTTTTTTTAGTTGTTTTTTTTTTACTTATGTCCTGGTCGTCATTTATACTCCCTGTGTCCCGGTCGTCATTTGTGTCTCGGTGCTTTGTTGATTGCTAATTTATATTATATTTATATTTATATTTTTTATATTTATTCATATTTTTTTAGTTTTCTTTTTCTCTTATTTTTCAGTTTTTTCCTTTTTTTTAGTTTTTTCTTTTTTAGTTTTTATTTTTTTTTGTTTTTTACCTTTTTTTAGTTTTTTTAGTTTTTTTAGTTTTTTAGCTTTTTTAGTTTTTTTATTAGTTTTTAGTTTTTTTTATAGTTTTTGCCTTTTTTTAGTTTTTTCAGTTTTTTTAGTTTTTAGTTTTTTACCTTTTTTTAGTTTTTTTTAGTTTTTTAGCTTTTTTAGTTTTTTTTCTTTTTAGTTTTTTTTGTAGTTTTTACCTTTTTTAGTTTTTTTTCTTCTTTTGTATTAGTGTGAAATAATTCAGACGTCATATGCGGACAAACACGACGTCACTCGACAGACAGACAGACAGACATAACCCACAAACAACTTATTTTTATATATATTTATTCATATTTTTTTAGTTTTCTTTTTCTCTTTTATTTTTCAGTTTTTTCCTTTTTTTTAGTTTTTTACCTTTTTTTAGTTTTTTTTAGTTTTTTTAGTTTTTTAGCTTTTTTAGTTTTTTTATTAGTTTTTATTTTTTTTGTAGTTTTTGCCTTTTTTTATTTTTTTCATTTTTTTTTAGTTATTAGATTTTTACCTTTTTTTAGTTTTTTTTAGTTTTTTAGCTTTTTTATTTTTTTTTCTTTTTAGTTTTTTTTGTAGTTTTTACCTTTTTTAGTTTTTTTTCTTCTTTTGTATTAGTGTGAAATAATTCAGACGTCATATGCGGGTTCATATTTTTTTAGTTTCTTTTTCTCTTTTATTTTTCAGTTTTTTCCTTTTTTTTAGTTTTTTTCTTTTTTAGTTTTTAGTTTTTTTTAGTTTTTTACCTTTTTTTAGTTTTTTTTAGTTTTTTTAGTTTTTTAGCTTTTTTAGTTTTTTTATTAGTTTTTATTTTTTTGTAGTTTTTGCCTTTTTTTATTTTTTTCAGTTTTTTTTTAGTTATTAGATTTTTACCTTTTTTTAGTTTTTTTTAGTTTTTTAGCTTTTTTAGTTTTTTTTTCTTTTTAGTTTTTTTTGTAGTTTTTACCTTTTTTAGTTTTTTTCTTCTTTTGTATTAGTGTGAAATAATTCAGACGTCATATGCGGACAAACATGACGTCACCTGATCCATCCACAGATCCACACACAGACAACTTATTTTTATATATATAGATATATATTCACAGGTGGGACATAGGGACACAACTACAATGGCGCGTAACTAATATGGCGCGTAACAACTTACGCGCGGGAGGGGGGGCTTGGGGGGCGCGAAGCACCCCCACCAACTAGGTGTTGGGGTGGCGCGAAGCGCCACCCCAACAGCTAGTATATATATATGGATGTATATATATATATATTCACAGGTTGGACACAGGGACACAACTACAATGCCGCGTAACGACTTACGCACGCGGGGGGGGGGGCTTGGGGGGCGCAAAGCGCCCCTACCAACTAGATGTTGGGGTGGCCTAGCTAGCTGTTGGTGGGGGAGCCCCCCACCAACAGCTAGTAATCAATATCTTTGAAAAGACTGCAGATTTTTAGCAAGTATAACTAACGAAACTAAATCCTTTAGGTCCAAACCAAAAGTGCTAATCTCCGTTTCTTGGCCCTCCATTCAGGAAGTGTGATCAAGAGTTGGGGCCCAGTCATCCTATGTTTTTGCACACTCGAAAACGCACACACATTTTATCTTGTTCTATAATTCTTTTAAAAAGTTAAAATAGTTGTAAATTTTACACAGTATTGCATAAACGTAGTAAGTTTTGACGTTACTCATACGAATTTCTTTCCAAAATTGAATATCTTGAAGATTTTCTTTCAAATTTATCACTTATCTAGATATTTCTTTAGTTAGAAAATCACAGAAAACCAAGTTTCCCGAAAATTATGGAGCTGTTACTGAGAAAAAATATACATAATAATCTTTATTTAAAAGATAGTATAATAATAATAATAATTAAAAAATTAAAAAAACACACTAATTTGGTTAATAATATACCATTTAAAACACCAAAATAAACATGCCGGAGTAGTCACTCGCTGAGAGAGGCTGTCAGACTGGAGAATGAAGGTCCCAGGTTCAAATCCTGGTTAGGCTTCGGCAACGTTTTGTTGGTATTTGTTTTAGTTTAATAAAGACCAGCGAAATGTTGCATAAAGAGAAAAAACAGGTAGTTGCAAAAATCTTTGTATATATTTTAACAAGGTATTGCAACAATTCTAAAACCTTAAAGAGAGAACCGAAAATTTGAAGCTTAGTAAAAAATTGGAGTTATACATTAGATTTCTTCAATAATCAATATCTTTGAAAAGACTACAGATTTTTAGCAAGTATAACTAACGAAACTAAATCCTTTAGGTCCAAACCAAAAGTGCTAATCTCCGTTTCTTGACCCTCCAGTCAGGAAGTGTGATCAGTGAGTTGGGGCCCAGTCATCCTATGTTTTTGTACACATTAAAACGCACACACATTTTATCTTGTTCTATAATTCTTTTAAAAAGTTAAAACAGTTGTAAATTTTATTCTATTTAAACAGGGATTATCGTGTTTATTTTTTTTTCTCAGTAACAGCTCCAAATTTTTTCGGAAAAATTGGTTTTCTGTGATTTTCTAGCCTAAAGAAATATCTAGATAAGTAATGATTTTGAAAGAAAATCGTCAAAACTCTTAGTTTTGGAAAGAACTTCACATGAATGACGTCAAAGCTTATTACGTTTATTCACATTTATTTACAATTTACAACCGTTTAACTTTTTAAAACAATTTTAGAACAAGATAAAACGCGTATGCGTTTTCGTATGTGGTAAAACATATTTTTTACTAAGCTTCAAAATTTCGGTTCTCTCTTTCAGGTTTTAGAATTGTTGCAACACCTTGTTAAAATATATACAAAGATTTTTGCAACTACCGGTTTTTTCTCTTTACTCAACATTTCGCTGGTTTTTATTAAACTAAAACAAATACCAACAAAAAGTTGCCGAAGCCTAACCAGGATTTGAACCTGGGACCTTCATTCTCCAGTCTGACAGCCTCTCTCAGCGAGTGACTACTCCGGCATGTTCATTTTGGTGTTTTAAATGGTATATTAATTACCAAATTAATGTTTTTTTTAAATTTTTTTAATTATTATTATTATTATACTATCTGTTTAAATAAAGATTATTATGTATATTTTTTCTCAGTAACAGCTCCATAATTTTCGGGAAACTTGGTTTTCTGTGATTTTCTAACAAAAGAAATATCTAGATAAGTGATAAATTTGAAAGAAAATCGTCAAGATATTTAATCTTGGAAATAAGTTTGTACGAGTAACGTCAAAACTTACTACGTTTATGCAATACTGTGTAAAATTTACAACTGTTTTAACTTTTTAAAAGAATTATAGAACAAGATAAAATGTGTGTGCGTTTTTGTGTGTGCAAAAACATAGGATGACTGGGCCCCAACTCTTGATCACACTTCCTGACTGGAGGGTCAAGAAACGGAGATTAGCACTTTTGGTTTGGACCTTAAGAGTATAGTTTCTTTATACATACTTACTTAAATTCTGAGGTCTTTTCAAAGATATTTATTATAGATAGATATATCGATAGATATTTAATGTTAGCCCACCATCAAAACAACAACATGGCGGAGTATAAAGAAAAAAAAATAAAAAGGACAAAGAAAAAGGCGAAAATAATACTTCAAGATTGAACGATTAGATTACATTCACTATATACATTCATAGCTCGTATATTACATACAACGACAGGAAATTGTAAAGGTGCTCAAGGGCACCTTTTCTAGTCCTAGTTTCATATTCTTCCACAACTTCACGGGGATCTGAAATTTGATTACTTATTCAAAAGAAATGAGTTTCTCTGGAATAGCGGTATACGTATCAAAAACTTCAAATATCTACAAAACGCGGACCTAACTTTTAGTTTCTCTGTTTCTGTGAACCATTCCCAAAGCAGGGAAAGGTAAAGGACATGTGGTTATGTCACTACTTATAGAGTATCCTCGCCAAAATTTGCCGATTGTAAGAATAATTTAGCGGGGCTAGTTTAGCATAGCTCCCTCGCAGGTTAGACACAAGAGTATCAAGGCAAAGAGTTCTTGTAGTTTTCTTATCTTGACCGTACGGGAGACCTAAATATTCGAGCAAAGAAGACAGTGCGATAATAGAACCATCTACGGATACAGTTGGTGCTGGTGCCTCTTGTTCCACAGATCTGAAAACCAGAAATTCAGTTTTCTGGCCATTAACTTGTAGACCAACAGCGCTATAATCAGATACAAGCTTATCTAAATCATCCTGCAGTACACTCAATGAGAAGCTCAACATAAGTAAATCGTCAGCATAGCTTATTAAACGCAAATCACAAGTATCAAATCTTAGCCCGCCAGAAATTTGTTTTGTAACCTTAGAATTCAACGTTTTAAATAATATCGGACTTAAGGCGGAACCTTATCGAAGTCCTCTCTTTAGTTTAACTGGCTCACTGAGTTTTTCAAGCCCAAATTTCACTCTTATATAATTATTAGAGTACCAACATGATAATATAGCTACTTTATGGGCGTTCGCACCGGCATCTAGAAAGGTGCGGAACACAGCAGACTGCATTACTGAATCAAATACAACGGGAATGTCAACACTACATATATGTACGGATAACTCAAGTGAATTAGCCTTGGCGAGAATGCGCTTTAGAAGTCTATGGGCGAAAGCACAGATTAGATGCTTTCGAAACCCAAACTGCCTGTAGTCTATCACACACTTCGATATAACTTCACGAAGGACCAATTTTTCCAGCACCTTGTTGAATGTACTCGAAAGATTAATCGGCCTGTAGCCTCCACACTCATTTGCGTTTTTCCTTTCTTCAGGATGTTTGTAACGACTCCGGTACAAAACGATTTGGGGACGGTGGCAGTATCTATACACATCTGAAAAAGTAGTTGCATATAATGGATCAAAAGCGGTGAACCATTACGCAGATGATTACCACTGACATCATCAAGACCTGGAGCCTTGTTAACCTTTAACTGGCGAACAGCCCTCAAAACATCATTCGCAGATATAAGAAAAATAATTTCTCTTTTTCAACAGTAAATCAATACGCAATTTAAGCGATTCATCATATTCCTTTTTCCAAGGGAATATCTTTAGACCCGAAGACATTCGAATAATGTCTTAACCACTGTTCCTCAGGTATCATGGCACATGGCTTGGACTGCATTTTTTTTTTTTACGTGTAAACCGTTTATTAGTTCATTTTGTTATTTTAGCAAAAATGTTACCAACATAATTTGATAGTCAACAGATGTAAAATAAAAAAAGCAACAAAATTGTAACTACCGGATTTGAAGTTGTCAAAATGAGGTTCATATCGTTATATTCCGTCATTCGGTCCCGGAGTGTTTTTGGAAAGTGCTCCTTTCCGCTTCGAATTTTCGGAAACACAACACAAATGAGGGCTCCTTTTCGCTACACGCATTTGCAGCAAAACGCAGCATGACGAGTAAAGGTCATTTACAAACAGCTTTCATTCATAATTTAGGCTGTTTTAAACCGCGACATTTGAAAGCAGCAGAGGAAATGAACTCTTTCTTGCTTTTAAAGGCTTTCAAAAAGTAACTTTAAATGGGGCTTCAGCCAATGCGATAGATCGCCCCATTAGCCTATTTTGGTTAAATAGTGCCACTGTTTTTAGCTGAACTACATTTTCGTTTAAATTCTTAAAAACTGAGTGTGAAATTGTCAACGTAGCTTTTAGGAGTTACCTTTGGCAGCACGATAATCATTGCACTATTAGAATCAATATAATTATTATAATCAATAACAATGAACATACAAACTAAATAGGGGCAAGAATTTATAAAAAGACCGATACTCGACGTTAGTATTTGCAGGCCTTACCGAGAGGTCGGCAGAGGGAATGTAAACTCGATGTGACCTTTTACCGCACTCAAAGTCTTAAAAAAGGAACAGAGTATAAATAGATGGCACTATTAAAAAATAACTACTGGCAGCGTTGACAGAAGAAGGAAAAGAAAGGGAGAAACTTCATTTACAGGATGAGGGAATTTACTTGCTCCCAGCTGAAGACATCTCTGCCGAAATGACCATAGGTACTAGTCTTTTGGTAAATAGGCCTCTTCAGATCTAAGTCTTTAAGAATACGACCAGGTCTGAGGTCGAAATTCTTCTTTACAATGGCGACAAGTTCTTTCTGTGTTTTGCCACTGGTGCCATAGTCAAAGATAATAATTGACAAAGGTTCAGCAACACCAATAGCATAGGAGACTTGAACTAAACAACGCCTGCATATTCCATATTTGACCAATGATTTTGCCACCCATCTAGCGGCATAAGCTTCAGATCTATCAACTTTGGTAAAGTCTTTGCCACTGAATGCGCCACCACCATGTGCTCCCCAGCCACCGTATGTGTCGACAATGATTTTTCTCCCTGTTAAACCGGAATCACCTATTGGTCCACCGATGATAAAAGTCCCATAAGGGTTAATATGAAACACCATTTTCGAGTCTAAATATTTGTCTGGGATGACCGTTTTAACGACATGTTCAATAATTTCACTTCGGAGTTGTTCCAAACTGATTTTCTCTGAATGTTGAACTGATATGACAACAGTGTGAACTCGGATGGGAATGCAGGCTCCTTGATCAAAGTAATATTCACATGTGACCTGTGATTTGGTATCAGGCCTTGCCCACCAGAATGTTCCATCTCTCCTCAACTCAGCTATTTTTGCATTTAATTTATGTGCTAATACAACCGTAAGCGGCATTGCTTCTTGCATTTCGTCAGTGGCGTATCCAAACATTATTCCCTGATCCCCTGCGCCGACATCATCTTCATCTTTTTCTAAGTGCACACCACTAGCAATTTCTGGGGATTGTTGTTCAATAGCAACTAAAACGCTGCAAGTCTTGTAGTCAAATCCTTTAGAGGAATCGTCGAAACCGATTTGTTTAACTGTTTCACGGACGATCTTCTGGTAGTCAACTACTGCATTGGATGTAATTTTGCCGCAAAGCATTACCATGCCTGTTTTAGTCACGGTTTCACATGTGACTTTGGCATTTGGGTCTTGTTTAAGATGGGCATCTAGCACAGCATCACTGATCTGGTCACACATTTTATCTGGATGCCCTTCTCCCACAGATTCAGACGTAAATAGAAACGTTTCAATCTAAAGGGTGCCATTTTCATGAAATCTGTTCATTTTTGCTTCGTGCATGGTATTTTAGTTATATAGTAATCCTTTTATCAAGAACTCGAACGGAAAAGAGGAAGAAAGCAGAAATCTGATGTATAACATCGATTTTTTACAAAGTTTTAACATTCGGTTCTCTTTTTAAAGATTAGAATTGTTAGAATACCTTGTTAAAATATATACAATTTTTTTTGTAATTACCAGTTTTTTGCTCTTTATGCAACATTTCACCACATTTCTGGTTTTTATTAAACGAAACTAAAATAAACACCAATAAAAAATTGCCGAGGACTAACTAGGGACCGAATCTGGGACCTTTATTCTCTAGTCTGACTGCTTCTCTCAAAGAGTAACTACACTGGCACATCTAAATTGGTGTTTTAAATGGTATATTATGAACCAAGTTAATTTCTCCTACAAATTTGTTTAATTATTATTATTATTATTATTATTATTATTATTATTATTATTGTTATTATTATTATTATTATTATTATTATTATTATTATTATTATTATTATAATAATTATTATTATTATTATTATTATTATTATTATTATTATTATTATTATTATTATTATTATTATTATTATTATTATTATTATTATTATTATTATTATTATTATTATTATTATTATTATTATTATACTATCTATTTCAATAGGGAGTTTTGTGTTTATTTTTTTCTCAGTAACAGCTCCATATTTTGTTGAAAAAATTGGTTTTCTGTGACTTTCTAGCCCAAAGAAATATCTAGATAAATAATGAGTTTGAAAGAAAATCGTCAAAATTCTTAATTTTGTAAAGAAGTTAACCCGAATGACGTCAAAGTTTATTGCGTTTATTCACATTTGTTTACAATTTACAACGGTTCTAACTTTTTAACAGAACTATAGAACAAGATAAAATGCGTGTGTGTTTTCGTGTGTGCAAGAACATAAGATGGCTGGCCCCCAAGTCCAAATCACACTTCCTGGCCGGAGGGCCAAGAAACGGAGATTAGCACTTTTGGTTTGGACCTTAAGGATTTAGTTTCGTTATTTTTCCTTGCTACAATTCTGCAGTGTTTTCAAAGATATTGATTACTGAAGAAATCTAATGCATAATTCCAATTTTTTACTAAGCTTTTTACTTTTTATATGGTATATTGTGAACCAAATTAATTTCTTTTACAAATTTGTTGAATTATTATTATTATTATACTATCTGTTTAAATAAGGATTATTGTGTATTTTTTTCTCAATAACAGCTCCATATTTTGTCGGGAAACTTGGTTTTCTGTGATTTTCTAACTAAAGAAATATCTAGGTAAGTGATAAATTTGAAAGAAAATCGTCAAGATATTTAATTTGGGAAAGAAATTCCTATGAGTGATGTCAAAACTTATTACGTTTATTCAAAATTGTGTACAATTTACAACTGTTTTAATTTTTTTAATGAATTATAGAACAAGATAAAATGCGTGTGCGTTTTCGTGTGTGCGAAAGCACAGGATTGATGGCTGGCCCTCAAGTTGATGGCTGGCCCTCAACTCTTTAACGCACTTCCTGACTGGAGGGCAAAGAAACGGAGATTAGTACTTTCGGTTTGTACCTTAAGGGTATACTTACTTAAGGTTTGAAGTTTCAAACTTTCGGTTCTCTTTTTAAGGTTTTAGAATGGATGTAATACCTTGTTAAAATATATACAAATTAATTTGTAATTACCAGTTTTTTGCTCTTTATGCAACATTTCGCCACATTTCTGGCTTTTATTAAACTAAACTAATATAAACAACAATAAAAAAAATTGCACAAGCCTAATCAGGGATTGAAGCTGGAACCTTCATTCTCCAGTCTGGCAGATTCTCTCAAAGAGTACTTAGTACTTAGTCTTACAAATTTGTTTAATTATTATTATTATTATTATTACTAGCTGTTGGTGTGACGCTTCGCGCCCCCCCAAGCCCCCCCCCCCAGGCACGTAAGTTGTAACGTGCCATATTAGTTACGCACCATTGTAGTTGTGTTCCTGCGTCCCACCTGTGAATATACATAGATATATATCGAAAATAAGCTGTTTGTGTGACGACTGACGTCATGTTTGTGTGTCGCCTGACGTCATGTTTGTCGACTTACGTCATTATAAAGATTGAGCATTATGCCGTCATGAAGTTGTTTGTCGACAGACGTCATGTTTGTTATGACGTCAAAGGCTTTGTATATGACGTCGTTATAAGTGTATAAGAAGGCCTTTTAAAGAGAAATTTTTAATATAGATCTTAAAATGACAGAAGAAACTACAATGGCAGAAGAAACAACCGAGAAAGCTGCTCAAAGAGCTAATGCCAAAAGGCTTACGGCTAATAGAGAAAGCAAAAAAAGAAAGTTGCCGAGGAATCACAACAACAGCGTGAAAACAGGCTTGCGGCTAATAGAGAAAGTATGAAAAGAAAGTGTGCCGACGAATCACAACAACAGCGTGAAAACAGGCTTGCGTCTAAAAGAGAAATCACCAAAAGAAAGCGTGCCGAGGAATCACAAGAGCAACCTGAAACAACCTGGACAGCGAGATTCAAAACGTATAAAAACTAAAAATAATAGCGATGATGATTGGTTTTGGGATTTTGACTTGGATAAGGTCATCAATGCCTCCCAGATTTTAGTTAAAAAAAAACAAAGGCTCGGCGATATGTATTTCATAGTGACAAAAGACAAGTCAAGGTAAAACAAACCAAAGAACTTGAAAATGATACCGATGATAAAAAAAACGAAGTTGAAAGGTCTATCGTTTTCCAGTTGCAACATGTTTTCCACATAAATAATAATTTAGTGCTTCTGTTCAAAATATCAATCGAATTGATGCCTACTGATACGCAACTATCAACGAAGTGGAAATCGTTATGGTCGGTGATTTGTATATGACGTCAAGGGCTTTGTATATGACGTCATTTTAAGTATATAAGAAGGCGTTTCAAAGAGAAATTTTTATTAAACTCATTGATGCTACGATGCCCTACAATATCCTATCATTTTTTGGGATGGAGCTGACGGCTATCACTTCAATATTAAATTGATAAATCCAGCCACTAACAAAGAAAGCAATTTCCAGTTTTTACATTCTAGTTTGTTTTCTTTTATATATAGATAAGATATAATCTGGCGTAACGGACAGTATATACAAGCTGTTGGGGTGGCGCTTTTGCGCCACCCCAACATCTAGTTGGTGGGGGCGCTTCGCGCCCCCCCCAAGCCCCCCCGCGCGCGTAAGTCGTTACGCGCCATATTAGTTACGCGCCATTGTAGTTGTGTCCCTATGTCCCACCTGTGAATATAGATAGATATATATATATATATATATATATATATATATATATATATATATATATATATATATATATATATATATATATATATATATATATATATATATATATATATATATGTTTTTAACTACGTAAAACTTGCGAATATACAACATTCTTTGCTGTCCCATTGTCTGTGCATATAAATAGATTGTCAGGTTTACCGACTCTTGAACATGCAACATATAATGGTCCATGGGAAAACAATCCGTATTCAGATCTATACCTCATGATTCTAATGATTGCCCTTGAGCTTTGTTGATGGTGATTGCTAATCGACCATTCCCTGAGTCGCCATCGTCATTTATATATCCCCCTGTGCACCCTGGCGTCCCCTTTGTAGTTATGTCCCTGTGTCCCGGTCGTCATTTATATTCCCTGTGTCCCGGTCGTCATTTGTGTCCCGGTGTCCCAGTCTGTGATTTCTCTTTGAGTGTCCCGGGCGTCATTTATATTCCTTGTGTCCCGGTCGTCATTTATATCCCACTGTGCCCCCCGGCGTCCCCGTTGTAGTTGTGTCATTTATATTCCCTGTGTCCCGGTCGTCATCCCGGTATATATTCGTTTTTGAATTGGTATATGATGAAATAAATTTTTAATTTTTTCCCTTTTTTTCCTTTTAGTTTTTTTTTATTGGTTTTGACCTTTTTTTTAGGTTTCTTAGTTTTTTTCTTTTTAGTTTTTTTTGAAGTTTTTATCTTTTTAGTTTTTTTATTTTTATTTATATTTTTTTAGTTTTCTTTTTCTCCTTTATTTTTCAGTTTTTTTCCTTTTTTTAGTTTTTTTTTCTTTTTTAGTTCTTTTAGTTTTTACCTTTTTTAGTTTTTTTTAGTTTTTGTAGATGAAAATTTTTTTTTGTTTTTTTCCTTTTTTTCTTTTTAGTTTTTTATTGGTTTTTACCTTTTTTTTAGCTTTTTTAGTTTTTTTCGTTTTTTCTTTTTACTTTTTTTTTAGTTTTTATCTTTTTTATTTTTTTTTATTTTTATTCTTAATTTTATTAGTTTTCTTTTTCTCCTCTATTTTTCAGTTTTTTCCTTTTTTTTAGTTTTTTTTTTAGTTTTTAGTTTTTTTAGTTTTTTACCTTTTTTAGTTTTTTTAGTTTTTTTTGTAGTTTTTGCCTTTTTTTAGTTTTTTCAGTTTTTTTTTAGTTTTTAGTTTTTTACCTTTTTTAGCCTAACCAGTATTTGAACCTGGGACCTTCATTCTCCGTTCTGACACCCTCTCTCACCGAGTGACTACTCCAGCATGTTCATTTTGGTGTTTTAAATGGTATATTATTAACCAAATTAATGTGTTTTACAATATACTAAGCATCGTCATAACAAAAATGACGACAACTAATTTCATGACGTCAGCCGACACAGAAACATGACGTCACCTGATCCACAGACAGACAGACAACTTATTTTTATGTATATATATATATATATATATATATATATATATATATATATATATATATATATACTAGCTGTTGGGGTGGCGCTTCGCGCCACCCCAACACCAAGTTGGTGGGGCGCTTCGCGCCCCCCCCCCAAGCCCCCCCGCGCGCGTAAGTCGTTACGCGCCATTGTAGCTGTGTCCCTGTGTCCCACCTGTGAATAGAGATAGATATAAATATATATTTTTAACTACGTAAAACATGCGAATATGCAACATTCTTCGCTGTCCCATTGTCCGTGCATATAAATAGCATTTATATTCCCTGTGTCCCGGTCGTCATTAGTGTCCTGGTGTCCCAGTTTGTAATTTCTCTTTGAGTTTCCCGGTCGTCATTTATATTCCCTGTGTCCCAGTGTCCCGGTCGTCATTTGTGTCCCGGTGTCCCGGTCTGTAATTTCTATTCAAACAATCCCTGTGTCTCAGTCGTCAATTATATATCCCGCCTGTGCCCCGGCGTCCCAGTTGTAGTTGTGTCCCCGTGTCCCGATCGTCATTTATATTCCCGGTTATATCCACGCTTTCTTTTCTTACTTTCTCTATCAGCAGCAAGTTTTTTGGCATAGACTCTTTGAGCAGCTTCCTCGGCTGTTGCCATTGTAGGTTCTTCAGTCATTTTACAATTAAACATTTTTCCGTGAACGCATGTCTTAAATATCTTTAATGACGTCACCGTCATAGCAAAAATGACGACAACTAACTTCATGACGTCAGTCGACACAGAAACATGACGTCACCTGATCCACAGACAGACAGACAGACAACTTATTTATATATATATATATATATATATATATATATATATATATATATATATATATATATATATATATATATATATATATATATATATATATATAACTACGTAAAACATGCAAATATACAACATTCTTTGCTGTCCCATTGTCTGTCCATATAAATAGATTATCAGGTTTACCAACTCTTGAACATGCAACATAATAATTGTCCATGGGAAAACAACAATCCGTATTCAGATCTATCCCGCATTTTTCTAACGATTGCCCTTGAGCTTTGTTGATGGTGATTGCTAATCGAACATTCCCTGTGTCCCCGTCGTCATTTATGTATCCCCCTGTGCCCCCGGCGTCCCGTAGTAAGTGTGTCCCTGTGTCCTGGTCGTCATTTATATTCCCTGTGTCCCGGTCATCATTTGTGTCCCGGTATCCCAGTCTGTAATCTCTCTTTGAGTGTCCCGGTCGTCATTTATATTCCCTCTAACCCGGTGTCTCGGTCGTCATTTGTGTCCTGGTGTCCCGGTCTGTAATTTCTCTTTGAGTTTCCCGGTCGTCATTAATATTCCCTGTGTCCCAGTCGTCACACTACAGACCGGGACACCGGGTCTGTAGTGTTATCTTATAATGACGTCATAAACAAAGCCTTATTTACTTAGAATGACGTCAAAAGCAAACCCACAAACAAACAAACATGCATATATACAACTTATTTATATATATATAGATACAGTTTCTTCTTTAGTTTTTTTTCTTTTATAGTTTTTTCTTTTTTTTAGTTTCTTCTTTTCATTGATTCGTTTTCTTCAATTTGTCAATCAATTTGTTCATTTTTGTCAATCAATTTGTTCATTCTAACATTGACACTTGGAAAAATCTTTACGTGCCAAGCATGCTAAAGCTCCAACAATTTATATTAAACCTCAAAATTTGGGGTATCTGTTTTAAGGTTTTCGAATTACTTTAATCTATTGTCAAAATATATTGAAATATGTGTGCAATTCCCAGTTTTTTTTTAGCTTTTTTTGTTTTTTTTTTCTTTTTAGTTTTTTATCTTTTTTATTTTTTTACTTTTTTTCTTTTTAGGTTTTTTCTTTTTTTAATTTTTTTAATTTTTTTTTTTAGTTTTTTCTTTTTAGTTTTTTTTTAGTTTTTTACCGTTTTTCTTTTTTCAAATTACTTTAATCTATTGTCAAAATATTTCAAAATGTTTATGCAATTTCCAGTTTTTACATTGTAGTTTGTTTTCTTTTATATATATAGAAGATATATTCTGGCGTAACAGACAAAGTATAACAGACATAACAGACAGACAACTTATTTTTATATATATATAGACTAGCTGTTGGGGTGGTGCTTCGTGCCACCCAAACACCTAGTTGGAGGGGGCACTTCGCCCCCCCCCCAGGCCCTCCCGCGCTCGTAAGTCGTTACGTGCCATATTAGTTACGCACCATTGTAGTTGTGTCCCTGTGTACCACCTATGAATATAAATAGATTTATATATGTGTTTTGAACTACATAAACTTGCAAATATACAACATTCTTGGCTTTCCCATTGTCTGTGCACATACAAAGCCTTATGTACTAATAACGACGTCATATACAAACGCTCTTTTTACAAACAAACAAACATGCATACACACAACTCGTTTTTATATAGATAGATAGATAGATAGCTACAATACAAATTAACTGCGTAAAACTTGCGAATATACAACATTCTTCGCTGTCCAATTGTCGCTGCATATAAATAGATTGTCAGGTTTATTGACCCTCGATCATGCAACGTACAATTATCCATGGGAAAAACAATCAGTATTAAGATCAATACCACATTTTTCTAATGATTGACCTTGAGCTTTGTTGATGGTGATTGCAAATGCTAATCGAATTGGGAATTGCAATCTTTTAAATTGAAAAGGCAGATCCGATGGAATCATGGGAATGCGAGGAATAAGAACAGCCTCACCCTCAAAAGGCCCTGTCAAGATTGTGGCCTCTATTACGTTTTCCATTGTTTTTTTTACGGCAAGTCGCGTGCCATTGCAAAGCTTTGGTGGGTTGATATTTCTTAACAGCATTATTGGTACGCCTATTTTTAGTTGTAGCACGTGTGGTGGAAACCCGAAAAGATCCACGGAATTTAAAAATTCAGATGGATAATTAACTGCCTCATTTGGTTCCAAAACTGTGTCGACTGACTTGTAAAGGACTGCCTGGTCTCGAATCTTGGTCAAAACAATATTGTTGATTTCGTGGACGTCTATATTTTTGGGTGCAAGAATCGCTCTTTCACTTAGCCATTTATTATTTTTATAATTGTTTAGAATATTCGGAAATACTTTTCAATCAATTCATTTTTGGACGTCACTAAATTACAGAATTCAGCCGGTAGTTGTATACGTCCTGAAATTGAGTCTACTGGGAGCTTTCCGTTTCCAATTGCCAGTAATTGATCTGAAAATGTTTGACCAGAGTCATCGTTTTGCAATTGAACACGCATATTTGTAGTTAATTTTAATGTTTTTACGTGTGCCCATAAATTAGAATTTTTCAGGCAAGCATTCATTTCGTCTGCAGGGGTTGATCTAGGTATTATAGGTAATGTTTGCCTGAAATCTCCCGCAAGCAATATTAATGTGCTGCTAAAGGGTTTCGAATTCCCTCGCAAATCTTTCAAACATTGATCCAGAGCCTCGAGCAATTTTTTGTGTGCCATTGTGTACTCGTCCCAAATAATAAGTTTGCATTACTGCAATACTTTACCCATCCCAGATGATTTGGAAATATTGCACGTGGGAGTTTCTGTAGAATGCAAATTCAGAGGCAATTTCAAAGCGGAATGAGCAGTTCTTCCACCAGGCAGCAACGTTGCGGCTTTTCCGGAGGACGCAATTGCCAACGCTATATCATTTTTTGATCGAATTGATGCCAGAATCAGTTTTATCACAAACATTTTACTAGAACCTCCTGGCACATTCAAAAAGAAAATTTCTCCAACGTTGTTATCGACACAATGTATTATCGTATCATAAATGTCTTTTTGTTCCGACGTTAAGTTGGAAATTTTATTTTGTACATACGACAATAGATCACTCGTACTGTAACTTTGTTCACGATCCAATTCTACATATGTCGAAACAGCAGCGATACTGTTAGGTGAAGGCATTCCCAAATCCTGAAGAGGTTTGTTTGCCATACATGCGCACAAATCTTCTATAATAACTAAAGTGTAATTATAAATTTCTGATATAAAATCAAAAGTTTAATTTGACTTCTCTAACCGTTTTCGATGGAGTATATCTTCGGACATTTTTTATTTATATTTTTCCCATAACTCTGTAGGAGCTGATGGAGAGCAAGTTGTTAAAATGATGCCAAACAATGCACGAATTTGACTTGGGGTTGACGTTTCGCACGCGTCATTGATGCAGTTATCCCAGTGTTGGTCACTCTCCAATAAATTCAGAGCTTGGCATGCACTACGGTAAGTGTCATGTATAGTACCGTTTACAGTTCTCAAATACTCAAAGGACGTCGGACCGTTTCATTCACCAAAAGCAGGCGTAGAAAGAAGCATTCATGTTGATTGGGGTGAACGGTGTAGAGTCTTCCTATCGTGGTATCTTTGAAGATGGTAGGTTGGCCGTCGACTGACTTACCCTGTTTTCGACGTTCAAATACTTTATTTTTAGTATTCCACGTGTAATGAGAAGGCACTTCAGTATACAGCAGTTTTTTTGCAAAAGAATCATTTTTGCATAGCGAAAAGAAAGCAGTTAACTTTTTATCCGGTGGATTCAGGGCTCTTTGTTGCACGTTGGTGTCCGAGAAATAAATACGTTGACAATTCTTTAAATGTACCGCTAAGTGAACAACAGCTGGACTACGTTCATGTATCGGAAATGAATGAATTCGCCAAACAGCTTCATTACTGCTTATGTATCTTCCAGCCTGATATTGTACGATTTCGTCGATATCTTTGATTTCGGACTTCAAGCCAAAAACTGCCATGTCACTGGCTTTGTTGACGTATTCACATATGTATTTGATTGCCTTTACGGAGTTACAGTATTCAACGTTTATGTGTGCATTAAATGTTTTTGATAATAATGGGGAATAGGGGGCAACCTACTGGTTATCTACTTCGATGGTGGTACCGTTACGCTTCTTTATTATTGCTGTTTTACCGCCATCTTCAGTAGATCTTCTTCTATATTGTGGGTAACCATCATTGCCAGTAATTGTGTTGGATACTAAAAGTCGAGGATATTGCTTTGTGAACCTTCCTTTGGCCATGCATGGTGAATTTTCGTTCAATGCACCACAAGGTCCATGTATCATATATTTTACAACAATATCATATAACCCCTTAACGACATTTTCATCAAGTATTTCAGTGGAAATCACATCATCAATTTCGTTAGACGTAATTTTATTATGTAGCCAGATTAGTATATGTGCGTGTGGCAAACCTCGTTTTTGCCATTCCACTGAGTACATCCAGCGTTGCACTGACCCAAACACTTCAAGTTTTACTATGTAGTTTATCAGTGATTTCAACTTTTGCCGGAAGACACGGGCCGTAATGTCATGTCTATGAACCGCCGATTATCCTTAAAGTAAAAGCTGCTGTATCTCGTCCCAAGATTGATTACATGTAAATGTAATAAATAAATCTGGACTACCATAGAGACGAACACATTCATGCATATGACGGGGACTGCCAGCATATGATGAAGGTAAAATCGTTAATCTTCCAACGTTTGTGGTATTACCGTCATTTACAACTACATCTCGCAAATGAATGTATTGTTCAGAGCGGAGCTTGGTCTGATTCAGGCGGATATATAGCAAACGTTCTGATTTAATTTTTGCATACATATCAACGACATATTGGTGAAACAATTGACGGCATTTTAAAATATAATTCTCTTCATCCTGCCGAATCATTAGTCTATAGGAATAATAATGCATTGCACTGCATTTCTTATTCATTTCTTTGTTAGTGGCTGGATTCATCAATTTAATATTAAAGTGATAGCCGTCGGCTCCATCCCAAAAAATGATAGGATATTGTAGGGCATCGTAGCATCGATGAGTTTCAGCAATTCTTACCAACTGAGCGTTTCGCTTATGAAGAATAATATCTCGAGGTAAAAACTGATCACCGACCATAACGATTGCCACTTCGTCGATAGTTGGAGCATTGTATCTACGCACATGTTAAGCAGGAGGCGTTTTGTCAACGGAAATAACAATTTTATGTGTATCAGTAGGCATCAAATCGATGGCTGTTTTGAACAGACGCACTAAATTATTATTTTCGTGGAAAAGATGTTGCAATTGGGAAACGATTGTCCTTTCAACGTTGAGAGAAATTTTGCAACGTGCATTCAATTCAGATTTTCTATCACTGATGAAGTACAATTGTAAAAATTTACGATTCTCGCCTGAGAATGGTAGAAGGGACCCTGCTCTATGATAAATTTGCCCTTTTACTTTGAAAGTAGACATAAATTGACCTGGATTTTCGATTTGGGCTCCAAACGACGTCATTTGGAAACATGAGTTGTATTTTCTGATTTGTGACAGAAAACGCTTAGATTCTGACGTAGTTCCAGTAAGGAAAGTCTTCAATGGCTCTGGTGGTGCAGCCAATAGAGGAAGTTTAACTTTTCCTGAGGCGCAACACATTCCCATTGTTTCACCATTGTATTTCAAGGCCTTGCAATAGGGAAAAATTTTAGACATAGTCCCGATTTGACTACATCTACTATAATCATCGACTGGGCTGTACCTGAATGCCAGGCGATACTTTTCAGGTTGCTCTTGTGATTCCTCGGCAAGCTTTCTTTTCTTACTTTCTCTATCAGCTGCAAGCCTGTTTACTTGCTGTTCTTGTGATTCCTCGGCACGCCTTCTTTTTTTACTTTCTCTTTCAGAAGCAAGTCTGGTTTCGCGTTGCTCTGGTAGTTCCTCGACACGCCTTCGTTGACGTAAATTGCACATTCTTAATCTGGCCCTTTCTTTTTGAACCGCAAGCCTGGTTTTACTTTTTGGTAACATTCTATCTTTTTCAATGTTTTCAATTTGTCAGTGTTCATTCTAACATTGACTGTTAGATAAATTTGTACGTTTTTGCATGCTAACACTCAACAATCTATATATATAAAAATAAGTTGTCTGTGGATGTGTGGGTCTGTCTGTCGGATGACGTCATGTTTGTGTGTTGACTGACGTCAAGAGGTTAGTTGTCGTCATTTTTGTTATGACGGTGACGTCATTAAAGATATTAAAGACATGCGTTAACGTAGAAATCTATTAATGTTTAACTGTAAAATGACTGATGAACTTACAATGGCAACAGCCGAGGAGGATGCTCAAAGAGTCCCTACCAAAAAACTTGCTGCTGATAGAGAAAGTAAGAAAAGAAAGCGTGCCGAGGAATCAAAAGAACAGCAAGGAAACAGGCTTGAGGCTGATAGAGAAGGTAAGAAAAGAAAGCGTGCCGAGGAATCAAAAGAACAGCAAGGAAACAGGCTTGACCCTGATAGAGAAAGAAAGAACAGAAAGCGTGCCGAGGAACTACCAGAGCAACGTGAAACCAGACTTGCTGCTAAAAGAGAAAGTGAAAAAAGAAGGCGTGCCGAGGAACTACCAGAGCAACATGAAACCAGACTTGCTGCTAAAAGAGAAAGTGAAAAAAGAAGGCATGCCGAGGAACTACCAGAGCAACATGAAACCAGACTTGGTGCAAAAAGAGAAAGTGAAAAAAGAAGGCGTGCCGAGGAATCACAAGAACAGCAAGAAATCAGGCTTGCTGCTGATAGAGAAAGTAAGAAAAGAAAGCGTGCCGAGGAATCAGAACAACCTGAAAGTTATCGCCTGGCATTCAGGTACAGCCCAGTCGATGATTATAGCTTGAGTAGATGTGTTCAAATCGGGACTATGTCTAAAATGTGTCCCTATTGCAAGGCCTTGAAATTCAAAGGTGAAACAATGGGAATGTGTTGCGACTCAGGAAAAGTTCAACTTCCTCTATTGGCTACATCACCAGAGCCATTGAAGACTTTCCTTACTGGAACTACGTCAGAATCTAAGCATTTTTTGTCACAAATCAGAAAATATAACTCATGTTTCCAAATGACGTCGTTTGGAGCCCAAATCGAAAATCCAGATCAATTTATGTTTACTTTCAAAGTAAAAGGGCAAATTTATCATAGAGCAGGGTCCCTTCTACCATTCTCAGGCGAGAATCATAAATTTTTACAATTGTACTTCATCAGTGATAGAAAATTTTGAATTGAATGCACGTTGCGAAATTTTTCCCAACTTTGAAAGGACAATCGTCTCCCAATTGCAAAATCTTTTCCACGAAAATAATAATTTAGTGCGTCTATTCAAAACAACTATCGATTTGATGCCTACTGATACGCATAAAATTGTTATTTCCGCGGACAAAACGCCTCCTGCCCAACATGTGCGTAGATACAATGCTCCAACTATCGACGAAGTGGCAATCATTATGGTCGGTGATCAGTTTTTACCTCGAGATATTATTATTCATAAGCGAAACGCTCAGTTGTTAAGAATTGCTGAAACTCATCGATGCTACGATGCCCTACAATATCCTATCATTTTTTGGGATGGAGCCGACGGCTATCACTTTAATATTAAATTGATGAATCCAGCCACTAACAAAGAAATGAATAAGAAATGCAGTGCAATGCAATATTATTCCTATAGACTAATGATTCGGCAGGATGAAGAAAATTATATTTTAAAATGCCGTCAATTGTTTCACCAATTCGTCGTTGATATGTATGCTAAAATTGAATCAGAACGTTTGCTATATATCCGCCTGAATCAGACTAGGCTCTGCTCTGAACAATACATTCATTTGTGAGATGCAATTATAAATGACGGTAATACCACAAACGTTGGAAGATTAAAAACTTTACCTTCGTCATATGCTGGCAGTCCCCGTCATATGCATGAAGATGCTCAAGATGCTATTGCGTATTTTCGTCTCTATGGTGGTCCAGATTTATTTATTACGTTTACATGTAACCAATCTTGGGACGAGATACTGCAGCTTTTACTTCAAGGATAATAGGCGGTTCATAGACATGACATAACGGCCCGTGTCGTCCGGCAAAAGTTGAAATCACTTTCACTTCCGATACATGAACGTAGTCCAGCTGTTGTTCACTTAGCGGTACATTTACAGAATGGTCAACGTGTTTATTTCTCGGAAACCAACGTGCAACAAAGAGCCCTGAATCCACCGGATACAAAGTTAACCGGTTTCTTTTCACTCTGCAAAAATTATTCTTTTGCAAAAAAACTGCAGTATACTGAAGTGCCTTCGTATTACACGCGGAATACTAAAAATTAAGTATTTGAACGTCGAAAACAGGGTAAGTCAGTTGACGGCCAAACTACCATCTTCAAAGATACCACGATAGGAAGACTCAATAGGAAGAGGCAAACATTACCTATAATACCTAGATCAACTCCTGCAGACAAAATGAATGCTTGCCTGAAAATTCTAATTTATGGGCATATGTAAAAACATTAACATTAACTACAAATATGCGTGTCCGATTGCAAAACGATGACTCTGGTCAAACATTTTCAGATCAATTGCTGGCAATTGGAAACGGAAAGCTCCCAGTAGACTCAATTTCAGGACGTATACAACTACCTGCTGATTTCTGTAGTTTAGTGACGTCCAAAAATGAATTGATTGAAAAAATATTTCCGAATATTCTAAACAATTAAAAAAATAATAAATGGCTAAGTGAAAGAGCGATTCTTGCACCCAAAAATATAGACGTCCACGAAATCAACAATATTGTTTTGACCAAGATTCGAGACCAGGCAGTCCTTTACAAGTCAGTCGACACAGTTTTGGAAGCAAACGAAGCGGTTAATTACCCATCTGAATTTTTAAATTCCGTGGATCTTTCAGGGTTTCCACCACACGTGCTACAACTAAAAATAGGCGTACCAATAATACTTTTAAGAAATATCAACCCTCCAAAGCTTTGCAATGGCACGCGACTTGCCGTAAAAAAAAAACAATGGAAAACCTAATAGAGGCCGCAATCTTGACAGGGCCTTTTGAGGGTGAGGCTGTTCTTATTCCTCGCATTCCCATGATTCCAACGGATCTGCCTTTTCAATTTAAAAGATTGCAATTCCTAATTCGATTAGCATTTGCAATCACCATTAACAAAGCTCAAGGTCAATCATTAGAAAAATGTGGTATAGATCTTAATACTGATTGTTTTTCCCATGGACAATTGTACGTTGCATGTTCGAGGGTCGGTAAACCTGACAATCTATTTATATGCAGCGACAATTGGACAGCAAAGAATGTTGTATATTCGCAAGTTTTACGCAGTTAATTTGTATTGTATCTATCTATCTATCTATCTATATAAAAACGAGTTGTGTATATGCATGTTTGTTTGTTTGTAAAAAGAGCGTTTGCATATGACGTCATTATTAGTACATAAGGCTTTGTATATGCACAGACAATGCAAGTTTTAAGTAGTTTGAAACACATATATAAATCTATCTATATTCACAGGTGGGACACAGGGACACAACTACAATGGCGCGTAACTAATATGGCACGTAAGGACTTACGCGCGCGGGGCGGCCTGGGGTGGCACGAAGCGCCCCCACCAACTAGGTGTTGGGTGGCGCGAAGCGCCCCACCAACTAGGTGTTGGGGTGGCGCGAAATGCCACCCCAACATCTATTTTATAATAAACCTCAAAATTATAAATATCTGTTATAAGGTTTTCGAATTGTTTTAATCTATTGTCAAAATATATAGAAATATTTATACAATTCCCAGTTTCTACATTTTTAGTTTCAGTTTGCTTCTCAGTTTAGTTTCATTTTTATATATAGATAAGATATAATCTGGCGTAGCGGACAGACAACTTATTTATATATATATAGATATATATATATATATATATATATATATATATATATATATATATATATATATATATATATATATATATATATATATGTTTTTAACTACGTAAAGCCTGCGAATATACAACATTCTTCGCTGTCCCATTGTCTGTGCATATACAAAGCCTTATATACTTATAATGACGTCATATGCAAACCCTCTTTTTACAAACAAACAAACATCCATACATACAACTTATTTTTATATATAGACTAGCTGTTGGTAAATAATCTGAGTACTTGTGCTCTACTTAAGTAAAAAGAAGTTAAAGTACTTAATACTTATACTAAGCAAAAAATTGAAGTACTTAAGTACTCAAGTACTTTCTTCATGGCACAAAAAAATTATACTGGCATGACACACGGCCAATATGTCATGCTAAGTGAGATTTTTTTTTTCTGCAAGACCCTTGAATCTGTCACAGTCAAAAGTGAATTTCTTGGTACTTGGATGTTGTGGTTGAAATACGACCCCTTTACATTGTTGAGAACCCGTCGTTCAAAAATCTGATAACAGGTCTTGTACCTTATGCAAAGGTTCCAGGAAGAAAAGCTTTAGCTGTGCAAATTGAAGTAACATGTCGTTGACAGCAGACATTTGGTCTGCCAACAACAAAAGCCACTTGGGAATGACTGCAAACTTGCTCGACGAGGATTTGAAAAAGAAATCTTATGCCCTTGCTTGTTCCCGGTTCAAGGGCTCACACACTTACGACAGAATTGCTGAACAACTGAATAGTGTGTTTGCCAGGTACAAAATTGCATTTGATGAAAAGGTAAAGGGGTTTTGACCGATAACGCCTCTAACTTTAGTAAAACATTCAGGGAATATCTGATGGTTTACGACGAAGATTTCCAAGTCAATGATGGAGAAAATAAAGATGAATCAGGCCAGAATGGTTCATTCTGTTTTACAAACGTTGGAGAGATACTCGATTCTCATGACAACACCGAGTATTTCCAACTTTCTCCACACAGGTGTGTCAGCAATACACTTAACCTCCTTGCATCCACCAATTCTGATAAAGCCCTCTGTGATAATTTGCATATAAGAGGCAGTACGACACCGCTTTTCCGAAGTGTATTGCTCTCTGAGCTACCGTGAATAAGAGTTCAAAAGCAGCTGATGCTAAGAAAGAGGTATATGACAAACAGCTTCTAAGACCTGTGGTAACCGGGTGGAACTCGAAGTGTGATAGTGTCAAACGTTTGATGGATTAACACAAAATCGGAAAGATTGCTGACGAATGTGATGCTTTACAAAATCAAGGTAAACTTCTCGTGATGTTGAAATTCTGGAAGAATACATGAAAATTATGGAGCCAGTAGCAGTGGCGTTGGAAAATTTTCAGGAGTAGGAAAAATTCTACGTAGGTGCTACTTATCCTACCATCAAATCGCTTGAAAGGAAGCTCAAAAAGCTGAAAGATCTCTTATAGTCAGTCAGCCTTTGGTATATGCTCTACTTGTGGGTCTCAGAAAAAGATTTCCCGCAATCCTTGACGAGAGAGTTCTTCATGCAAGAGATTAAGTTATTGTCACTTCAAATCATCTTTTCTTCAAATTGAAGTAGTTTCCTGATAACCAGAGGGGTATAGCAGTTGAACTCTTGATGGACAAAGCAAAAAAGATTGAAGATTTTTGAAGTACTAACGAGGCTGATAAAAGTAGCTTTTTGTTTGGAGATGAATACTTTGATCTTAGCGATGAAGAAACAACTTGTGATAATTCCGGCAACCGTGGACGTTAAATCAATCCTGTGAAGGTGGAGGTTTTGTCATATTTGTATGAGAGGCAAAAGGAGCTATCTATGCTCAGAGTGCACCCAGGGGTAATGAAAGTTTTCAGGAAGTACAACTGTATCATTCCTTCGTCTGCACCTGCAGAACGACTTTTTTCGGTAGGTGATGGAATTTTTACTCCAAAAAGTAACATGCTCAGCGATGGTAAGTTTGAAAAGCTTCAGCTGTTCAAAGGAGCAATTGAGAAATTATGTTATGATGAATCTGTAATGAGTGTTCTTTGTAAATTCTTTTCTTTTTGTATCTTAACTGAAGAAAAATTCGATTTTTCGTGAAACCAGTTGATTTTTTTCAAGAAAACTGTCGGTTTTTCTGAAAAGTGGTCGATTTCTTGTCAGAATCTTGCTTTCTTGTCTACTTGGAGAGGAAATGGATATTAAAGAAGTGTTTTGCGTGTTATTTACTGTAAGTAAAAAATTAGTGCTTGAGTACTTAAACGCTGAAGTAAAATCGAAATATTTGAGTACTTAAGCAATGAAGTACTTTTTCAAAAGTACTTATTACTTAAGTAAATTTTTAGAGAAGCATTTAGTACTTGTACTTAAATAAAAATTTCTCTGAGTACTTGGTACTTGTACTAAAATAAAAAAAGAAATACTTGGCACTACGCTGGTCCCAGCCTCCTTACCTCATCGATTTTTAACCAGGAGAGATAAATAAAATGAGATGAAACAAGGCAATTCATTGAAATGAAAGAGGAATAATTAAAAACATGTTTTTAATGCTAATCTTGATATTTTTTTTTTGCAGCTAACCTCAAAGGTCTGTCTGTGACTGGTTGTTAATTTAAAATTAACATCCAGGTCTGCTAAATAGATCAATAATAGTTGTTGGTTGCTAGGTCCTGCTTGGAACTGGTTGCTATGGCCTGGCTAGAACTGGTTGCTAGGGCTCTGCAGAGGTAAATAATTAACTGTTATATAACAGCCACGAGTGAGCAATAGATCAATAATCAATAATACTTGTTGGCTGCTAGGGCCACGTTGGAATTGGTTGCTAGGGCTCGTCTGAAACTAACCAGCAAAAGTTACGAGCCTGAGAAAATACGTCGTATTTTAGAAAAATGGGAAAACACCCCTCAAAAGTCATAGAACTTAATGAAAATGTTACCATAGAATTTAGTGCATCAGAGAACCCCTTCTTCAAAGGTTCCAAGCTCCAATCTGCTAAAATGTGGAATTTCGTATTTTTTGCCTAAAGAAAGATCATGGATGCGTGTTTACTTACTTTTTTTCCCAGGGGTGGTCGAACTAACCTACTGATCCTATAATTTCACGAGAGGGCTCATTCGAACGGAAATTAAGTGTTGTATTGCCCATTTTAAGTGGCCAAAAAACTTTGAGGGCAAAGAGGCCCCCTCAAACTGTCATGTTTTTCCAGAGTCATCGGCTCAAATTTTGGGATAGCCATTTTGTTTAGTATAGTCAAAAGTTTTAAATTCTATGTCTCTGAAGACAAACTAATCTTCCCACAGCTTCCGGGGAAGGGCTGCAAGCTATGAACTTTGTCCATTGTTTGTATATTGTATGGGCTATTGGGAAGTATACAGACGTTTTCAGGGGGATTTTTTCTCCTGGGGGAGAGGGTTACGCTAGAGGACCTTTACAGGGAAGAACTGTTCATAGGAGAAGAGAATTTCCATGAAGGGCGTGCTGGATCTCCCAGCATTATCTAAAAAATGATCAGAAATTAAATATAGAAAAAAATAGTTGTGTCAGTTTAAATTAAGGAGCAACGTTAAAACTTAATACGAACAGAAATTATTACGTATATAAAGGGTTTTTACCCTCACCAATACCTTGTTCTTTACCCTAAAGTATTTCTAGTATTTTCAAAAGACCTATGTATTCTAATTAAACGGCTTTTGTGATTCAGGGGTCATTCTTGAGGAACTAGAACAACATTCGAACTTAAGCATAAGGAGTGAGGCATTATTGAAGGGTCTAACCACCAAAAATGCGTAACATGTCTGTTCGTTTTAAGTTTTAATGTTGCTCCTTACTTTCAGCTGAAAATCTCTTTTTTTTATTGAATGAATAAAAAAAAACCGAAGCATTAAGCAAGACAAACGAAATCGGTTGTCCATTCATATGATTAGCTGTTTGTTTATCAATCCTTTCAGTGACCTACAACTAAGCTTTAAACTCGGAACGTGAAAATTTCACAGAATAACCTTTAATTCACTAGAGTATGAATACATTATTGCTAACACCGGGCACAGACCACTCCTATTGAGTATGGGAATATGTTCGTTAGTCATGGACAGTGCGCCCTCCCTCTGGCTGACTATACTCTAGAGCGTATACTTGGAAAAATAAAATTTTCTTGTGAATGACTAAACATTCCTATTATTTAAACAGCAAAAAAACACATAACAAGGTTACAATTGCATCATGCATTGCACAAAAGGTATTGTATTTTGCGACAGAGGCATCGGGGTTGTAGTAAGGCCTAAACGGGCGAAGCCCAAAATCTGTCGGGAACCATTCTATTAAATGTATATTTAATTCATTTAATGTAATAAACATGTAGATCATTCTATAAAGTTAAAAGCTAGAAACACTAAAAAAACTACAAAAGAGGGAATGTGATGTCAAAAAAGTCTTTAAGTAAATATAACGTCTCTTAGGTCGTCTAGTATGACGTCATAATGGACGTCCATAAATATAACGTCCGGTATAAAAATCTGTAAAGGCTTGTGGACCAAACTACCGACTACACTGAACAAAGTGAGTCAACAAATGACGTGAGGGTATACCTGCATGGCAAAAAAGGCCCGAGTGAACGGGACAAAGTAAAGTCAGGTCAGAAAAAAAGTGAGAGTATAGGCTAAGGATAGCCTCACTAGGAATATTGTTTTTGTGGTGTTGTTGTTGGTGTTATGACCAATAAAAACACACTTTCTGAAATATGGCTCTCATCCATTAAAGGTTAAACATGATTCTTAATAACTCGCATGGTGCTTGATAACTATTGAAAATTTAGTACTTTCCGATAAACTTCTTAATTTGAAATAACCAAAAAAAAGCCTTAGAGAATCGTAGGTTTAGGTATGAATATACAGGAAACAAATTTGTATTGGTAATTTAAGCTTGATTTTCTTATTTTTAACTTTATAATATATTAAAACATTGCTATAAACTTATTTTACAGCAATCTATCCGGCATGGCATGTTGTTGTTTATATGGCATTGGATCAGTCAATGCAGTTTTTCAAACCTATGTGTCTCTAGTCGTACTGAACACTAAGCTCTTAAAGTAATTTTTTGTGATTTTTTTTTTTAACTCACAACGGATCCTAATATAATTAATGGCTTGGCTAGTTAAAGAAGAAGATCAACTGAACAAAAGATAATATGTCCATACTACTAATAATACTGTTATCACTGTTACTTTTACTACTGCTACTACTACTACTACTACTATTACTACTACTACTACTACTACTACTAATTCCACTACTGCAACTACTACTGTTACTACTACTACTGCTGCTATTGCTACTACTACTACTACTACTACTAGTAGTACTACTACTACTACTACTACTACTACTACTACTACTACTACTACTAAAACAACAACTACTACTACTACTACTACTACTACTACTTTTACTACTACTACTTCTACTACTAGTTCTACTACCGATACTAAACAATTCCAACTACTACTTTAATTGTTATTCCTTTGAAGGTAAAGAGTATTAAGATGAAAAGAGCATAAATAGGGAGTCAAATGGGCCCTTCAACAATATTTTGGATTTGCGTACCATATAAAGTTGAAACTTTCAGGGTATCGCGAGAAGGATGCTCAACTGGAAAAAAGGTAACGTGTGCATGCCCCTTCTAATCTAGATACTCCTTCTACTACTGTTACTGCTACTACAAATACAACACTATAACTGCTACTACTTTTCATTACCACTTCTAGTATGAAACATTACTACTAAGGCTAAATGTATGAAGGGAGTGTATTGAGGTAAAATTTGAACGAAATCAAATATCTGCCTGTAGATTATCAAAAGGAGGTTTCTCATGGAAGGATTTGGGGATTAGGCTGGAAAATTCAGGGAATCTTAAAAGGGAGAGATCAATTGACCAAAAGCATACTGTTGCTAAAACTATTACTACCACTACTTTTACTACTACTACTTTTACTGCTTCTATTTCAACAACTACTTGTATTTTATATACTTGCAAGGCTAAGAGTATTAAGATGAAAACTAGAGGAAATAAATGAATAAACGTTATCAAAAGGGTCTATCGGCAATGTCATAGAAACCTGATTGTATCAAGGTGAAACTTCCACAACTTGATGAGGAGGATATTCAACTGAATAAAAGACAGTATACTGATACCACTGCTGCTACTAGTACTAGTATTATTGTTTTTAATACTGATGCTAATATTACTAGGACTAATACTACTACTTTGACTATTATTAAAAGCATGCCTTATGGTATGAAGGTGAAGGTTTTTGGAAGCATTGAGGTGGAGGGTGACCTGAATAATATTACACCACCTGTATGTAGGTTGTGAAAAGTGCTTATCGGCAACATCTTAGGAACGGCTTTATGTGCGAAGTGAAACTTACACGTAATGTAGTGAGGGATGTTGAACTAAACAAAGGACATACTTTGCATCTTAATACATATGCTTCTACTCATACAACTACTGCTACTACTACTGCTACAGCTACTAGTTACTACTGTTACTATTAATACCGACAATAAAGCCAAGGTCACTAATATTAATCCTACTGCTACTACTATTATTATTACTACTATTGTTAATTCTACTAAAGGTAAGGGTGAAAAGGCCCAAAAATAGCGGGATATTTAAACAGTATTAAACTAAATAAAAAACACACCATGCCCATACAAGTTGTCAAAAGGACCTGTTAGTAACAGGAACAGTCTAGGGTACTAAGTTGAAACCAGTGTACTGAAACCAATTAATTACAAATATTTAAATAAGTATTTAAGTAAGTTTAAAAGTATTTAAAAATATGTAATTAAAAATAACATCAAGCACTTTGAAAACTTATTTGATTTTTTTCTGTATTTATACGCAAATCAACTCTTTCCAATCTTCATAAATACTTTTATGTACCAAACACAGTTTCTTGGAGTAATGACTGTTTTTCCAGACTCTATTTTCCATTTTTAGCTTTTCAAGATGTTGATTTAGACGTAGACCCATAGATACACTGTACCGGAGGCCAGGTATATTTGTAGAGTAGTTATATATAAAAACAACAAAAATTGAGTAGCCATGAAACAAATTTAGATTGGTCGTCATTTTTAGCCTTCAGGCTTTTTAAGGAAGGGAAGCTTTTTAAAGCGTTTTAAATAAACTGGACTGAGTGTAATATAATTAAACTGAAAAGCATAATATCCGCGCCATAAAAAGTGGAACATTAGGCACTTAAATTAGGCTTAACACATGGGGAGGTCGTTTTCGAGAAGTTATTTAAATCTTGGTCTAAGCTTCAAGCATTTACGTCTTACCAGGCAAATCACCCAATGGCATTGGGTTAAAACAGAAACTCATTTGGGGATGACACAGGTAATAAGCTTAAAAATGTTTAGTTCTAGAACATCTGATGGCTGGAAGACTTGTAAAGGTTTACTTGCCAATTGTTTCACTATTGGTCTTGACTTTTCCTATCAAGTTGGTTCTCTCTTATAGCTGCAAGATTAATTACCCACTTTGAAAATTGTTCTTACAACATTAAAAACAAGGTTAATGCAACAAAATAGCTCTGGATTCAGATAAGAATAGTTTTGTGGGTCTTATGGATGTAGTACGCAACATCATCACTTTAGAAAACTCAGACTAAAGCGTGACACGTAAACTGTAAGGAGATTCAGGCCGAAATTTTACTGTGTCAGTGAATGTAAGCCAGGCGAAGAGGATTTCGGACATCTGCTTCCTTACCGCTAGACTGCGTTGCCCTGTTTTGTGACAGAGAAACTGATATCAAACAGTTCGTGGTAACGAACTGTAGTAAGGAGCGACCAGGCTCAATAGTAAGTGAAACTCTAAAAGACGGAATTTCGATGCTAAAAGATACATTAAAAGAATCGGATTCTCATGCTGATTTTAAATATGTAAGTTTCGTCAAAAGTTACGAGCCTAAGAAAATTTGCCTTATTTTGGAAATAGGGGGAAACACCCCCTAAAAGTCATAGAATCTTAACGAAAATCACACCATCGCATTCAGCGTATTAGAGAACCAAACAAAAAAATTTCAAGTTTCTATCTACAAAAATGTGGAATTTCGTATTTTTGCCAGAAGACAGATCACGGATGCGTGTTTATTTGTTATTTGTTTTGTTTTCTTTTTTTCCCAGGGGTCATAGTATCGACCAAGTGGTCCTAGAATGTCACAAGAGGGCTCATTCTAACGGAAATGAAAGTTCTAGTGCCCTTTTTAAGTGACAAAAAAATAGAAGGCAACTAGGCCCCCTCCCACGCTCATTTTTTCCCATAGTCCACGTATCAAAATTTTGAGATAGCCATTTTGTTCCGCATACTCGAAAACCATAATAACTATGTCTTTGGAGATGACTTACTCCCCAACAGACCCTGGGGAAGGGGCTGCAAGTTACAAACTTTGACCAGTGTTTACATACAGTAATGGTTATTGGGAAGCGTACAGACGTTTTCAGTGGGATTTTTTGGTTTGGGGGTGGGGTTGAGGGGAGGGGGCTATGTGGGAGGATCTTTCCTTGGAGGAATATGTCACGGGGGAGGAGAAATTCAATGAAAAGGGCGTGGGACTTTCTAGCATTACTATAAAAAAAAACAATGAAAAAATCAACATGAAAAAGTTTTTTCAATTGAAAGTAAGGAGTAGCATTAAAACTTAAAACGAACAGAGATTATTACGTATATGAGGGGTTCTAAGAATACTTTAGCATAAAGAGCGAAGCTAGGAGAAGATAAATACCTCGCTCTTTATGCTAAAGTATTTATAGTAATTTAAACTATTTATTCTACGGCCTTTCTGATTAAGGGGTTATTATTATAGAATTGGGACAATACTTAAGATTTAGTGTAAAGAACGAGGTATTAACGAGGGGACAAACCCCTCATATACATAATAAAAATATAAGAATATAAAAGTTTGTTACGTAAGTTAATTCTTAACTTACGTATATTTTTTACTAATAAAAACGTTCATTAAAAATTAAAAGTTCTAGTTGCCTTTTTAAGTAACCGAAAAATTGGAGGGCAACAGGGCTCCTTCCCCATCCCTTATTTCTCAAAATCATCTGATCAAAACTAAGAGAACGCCATTTAGCCAAAAAAAGAATTAATATGCAAGTTTCATTAAATAATTTATGTGTGGAGAGCCAAAATCAAACATGCATTAATTCAAAAACGTCCAAAAATTAAATAGAAACTAGTTTTTTTAACTGAAAGTAAGGAGCGACATTAAAACTCAAAACGAACAGAAATTACTCCGTTTATGAAATGGGTTGTCCCCTCCGCAATCCCTCGCTCTTTGCGTTAAAGTTTGAATCTTTGCCACAGTTCTACTTTTTAAAACAATTAAAAACTTTAGCGTAAAGAGCGAGGGATTGCGGAGGGGACAACCCATTTAATATACGGATTAATTTCTGTTCGTCTTAAGTTTTAATGTCGCTCCTTACTTTCAGTAAAAAAAAAAAAAACTAGTTTTTTTTATTTAATTTTTGACAAACTGGGAATGTAAAGAGTATAATTGTTTACATAGGCCTTATATCTGTCTAAATATCTTGAAAAAATAAAAGAAATTGTTGCTAAACTTTGTCCAACTTGTATCTTGCTCTGCAGAGGTTGCTTATCTATATATATAAAAATAAGTTGTTTGTCTGTGTGTCTGTCTCTCTAATGACGTCATGTTTGTGTGTCGACTGACATCATGTTTGTCAACTGACGTATCTATCTATCTATCTATCTATATATATATAGATAGCAACAACTAGGTGTTGGGGTGTTTATATTTATTTACTTACTTTTTCAGCTGGTTAGTGATGAAATGTATATTAATATCCCTCAATAAGAACAAGTTGTACCAAATATTTTGTTTAAAGAAAACTTTCGTCAACAATTTGTTGTTGTTGTCAGGTAGTAGAAGGTGCCAGAAAAAGCTTCATTTTCTAGTGTGTTCAACTGACTTATGATTTTTTTTTTTAAGTAAAAGGAGAACCAGGAGAAAAAAACAGAAGAAAGGCGTGTTTTCACATATAGCCTTGATGGTACTGAATCAGAGACGTCAGAGTCAGGAGAGGGTGTCAAACCTCCAATTAAATCTGAGGATTTCAGCAGCTTGGATTTTGAAGCCATTACAGAAAAAGAAAAGAAATCCTACAAGAAAAAAAAATACGAGCAGAGATTTCTTTGAGTAAAGCCAAGTAAACTTTGTCAGAGGCAGATTGATGATCTCATTATGGTTTACACAATTGAAGAAATGCGGCTTCTTGCGACTGCGGAGAAAAACACTTTCAAAACTTGGTGCATGGCTTTACTCTTTATGCGAGAATTATGTTTCTAAGCACCCTGCCCACTCATATAGACCAGTGGTTCCAAAAGATAATGACAATTTTAAGAACAAATTTGCTGACTTGGATTGTGTGTGCACTGCTACAAATTTATGGACATCCAATCATAAAAGCTAAATTGACGTTACTGCACACCGGTGAGACGATGACCTTAACAGAGCGTCAGCTACAATAAATAATCGAAGGCTTACAGGCTTAAATGATTATTGTGCTTTTGCTGGTCATCTTAACGAGATTCAGAAAGCAAGTGGTCTCCTGTCAGAAAGCTAATTGCGAAAACTGACAGACCATGGCAGTAATTTTGTGAAAGCTTTTAGGAAATCTGCATATCCAGTCAGCCCAACTGACACTATGCTTAATAGAAGTTATGATAATGGACATTATGAAAGCACAATTACACCTCCGTAATTGTTTAAGTTGAAAATTTGCTTAACTTGCAGACAGAAAATTGAGGTGAAACAGAATAATCTGGAAGCGGATGATGCTTAACCCATCGCTTGCATTTTGTGAGCCACACACTGAATCTTGTTGCTAGTAAAGATAGTGAAATATTCATGTCAAACGTGTCTTGTAGAAAAAAAATTGTACCATGTTTCAATGGTCAAACACTGTGGAATACAGGAGGCAGGTGGAATATATGCAGGAGGTGGAATATATGGAGGCAGGGCTCAGAATCCTCTGATTAATGTCAAAGCAGCTAATAGTTCCCAATGCAACTCGGTGAAATTTTTTAATATGATGTTGTGAAATGGATTGTTGGAGTGCAGGACCAGATTGGGTAGGTTTATACCAAACTAAACCTACCAAAGTTGAAAGTGAGTGAAATTGAGTTTCTCGATGAGTATGCCAAAGTAACGTAGCCTTTCAAATGAGCACTTGACATACTACAGGGGACAAGAATTGTTTTCTTGGAACGATGTTGTCCTCGTTGATGGTACTTGAAAAGAAAATGATTGACGGAAAACATAAACGTTCTATAAAGCACACACCAGTTCTTGTGGCAGCAACCTTGGATGGTTTAGAGAACTGGTTTGCACATGCTTGTATAATGAATCAAGCGGACCTAGTTTTAAGAAGCCAGAAATAGCTAGTGAAAGCTACCGTGGCCGTCCCAAACTGAAGAATTGGGTACACTGGGATTCGAACCCGCGTCCTCTCAGACAAGGGATCCCGAATCCAGCGCACCAACCCGCTCGGCCAGGACGGCTTTTTTTTTTTTTTTTTTTTTTTTTTTTTTTTTTTTTTTTTTTTTGACTAATAATTGTGATGCCGAGCACAACAAAGTGACGTTGGTGAATTTTGATGACTTTTTTACTTTCGACAGCGAGGGTTTTGAGACAAACGCGGATTCTTCTTTTGGCTGTAACAAGAAAATACAGCTAAAGGCTCATGGACGGTAAAAAAAAACGTTCAATTGAGTCCTTGGAAGCAAATCTAGACGCTGGAAGAGCTTAATAGAAGTTCAATGCTGCCATACCTTCGTCTGAGCCAGTATAATGTTTTTTTACGTTTAAGATTTGGTTTTCATTACAAAACAGAGTCAGCTTGTAGGTAAGGGGCTTTAGAATTTTTTTTTTGTTAAAAGCAAACTTCGATAAGAAATTCATTATCTTTAATAATGTTTTTTTTAAGAATTTTCATCATAAACGGTTCACTTTGACAAAAAGGTATTTTGTGGCCAGAGTAATTTTTATTTTAAAGACCTGTTTTTTAATTAAATACAATTTCTTCTCTAACAATGTATTTTGAAATAGTAATTAACAACATTATGGCACGAGTGATTTATATTTGTCGCTAACTACATTTTAAAAGTGTTTCCCACAAGACTGGTTGAAATTTATAACTTACGTTGAAGGGGGTGTTGAAAAAAAACAAAGGTTATGTGCGCACAATGCTACTAATCCTGCAACTACTGCCCTACCTATTGCTGCTAGACAAGCAAAAAGTACAAAGGTAAAGCTTTCAAGGAATATCCGGCCTGAGGTTGAACTAAATCAAAACTAACTAAGTACAGGATGATTGTCAAAAGTTTGGAGCACCAATTTTTCAAGAACGGTACACATTATTAAGATGTACCTTTCAGGGTAAATTGTGGAAGATTTTGAAGGACCCAGAACGCACTAAGTATATACCCTTACTGTTTCTGCCATGATTGCTCCAACAATCGACGCTAAGGATATCAAGGTGAAACTTAGAGGGAAAGTTTAGAGGCAGTTTCAATAAAACAAGAAAAACTAAGCGTATGCAGGTTTTCAGAGGGGCACATAATCAGTATCATAGGCAGAGCAGCGCCAATATAGGCAGCAATAATGGAAACTTTCAAAGGAACTAATCCAATTAGAAATTAAAGGTTCCTGTATGTTTTCTAAGAGTCGAAATTGATTGGAGGGCCAGAAATCCTCTTCCAAAGCCCACTAGTTTTCTAAATACATCTGATGAATTTTAAGATGGCCATTTTGCTCAGTATAGTTGAACGGTTCAGTCACTATATCTGCAGTGATACTGGGTCTTTCAACCCCCCTAACAGTTATTTAATCTGCCCATTATTCTTTGAAATTAAATATTCCTGTAAAACTAAATAAGGATAGTCGGCAAAAATTATAAGAAGTCATCTTAAAATAAAACGTTATGAGATAGGCAATAAATTATTAAACTTATGTAGGGAAGAGCTTTGGGACCCACCCTGTTTCTGAAATCCTAGAATAAAAAAAAGACAATAGTTATATAGGATATTGCTGTTTTGTTTTTCGAAAAGAATGTTCAATAAAATGTTTGAACATCTTTAAGCCAGATAGGTTTAATCAAATTGATACTTCACTACACTCAAGTATTATTTTTGACTTTTGACTTTGCATCATATTTTTTAAGCCCCTTCCAGTTTAGCAGTTTAACCCTCCCCCCGCAAATGTAGCTGAAAATTTGGATATAATCTAAGGGCATAAGCAAAAGTTTTCATTTTTTATTTGTCATTATGAACAGCTGCTAGTGAGAGAGCTAGTGCTTCAAAAATGGTGGAAACTGTCAAAATGAGTTCATTTTCTGTTATAGAAAATGCTGTACCTAATCATCAATGACGTATATTGGAGAATGGGCTATCCCTCCTTGATTCTTTATCCCGTTAAATTTCGAGAAAATAGTCTTAGAGGGATATTTATATTGAAAAATCAAATTCGTAGTTTCAGGGACAAAAATTAAAACAGAAAATTTCCCCCTCTCCCTTAGAAATTCAGAGGTACAATTTATGCCAATTCATTACATTCCTTTCTAGGACTGTTTCGGGGGGATGCTAACTAAACCAGAAAAGACTTTGAAAATCAATAAATAGCAAAATATAAATTATTTTTTTATGAACAAAACTGAAATAGCTTTATAATGTGGTTTCAATAGAAAAAGGGTAAATTATTGAACGATGCATGCCTAAAAACTGAATTTTTGCAGGTTTTGTTTCAGAGAAAAGAAGCAGGTTTTTGATAAACCAAAAAACTTGTAGTTTTTAATTTCGAAAATAACTGGGCATCTCAACTGTTTTTTCTGCTCCTAGTTTTTCCATCATATTTTCTTGGAAAATAGATAGTTAAAACGCTGAATTACCACACTAGGCGATCGTGGACCATTGAAAGGCAAAATTCAGAGATGAGACGTGTTTGCATGTAGTTGCCTCACATGAAAGGTGTCCTTTCCTGTCATATCAGAATTAAATTGAGGAAAAATAGCTGCCTTGAAATAATAAAAAAAAAAAAAAATCCGGCTTATCTGATAAGCAAAAGAGAAATTATGGTACTGAAATAAGATGTTCACCGCGTGTTGTGCAAACCCCAAGACACGGCAAATATTAGGGAGGTACTACTTTTTATAGCTTAGTAGTGGTTTTAAAAGACCAGGAATATTACCACTATTTTTGTTGGAGTGGCAACAATTTTTCACCGGGCTAATTTACCTCACCAAGTGAGCTGAATCTGGCTCAATTTTGCGGATGAGCTAAGTTTGAGACAGTTTTATTTATGATGGATGTATGCTTTCTTATGCGTCCAAGCACCATCCAATGGGAGAAAATAAAAATAAAAAACATGGTTGCTTTCATTTAACTACTATATGACATAAGCTGGATTCAAGCAAGATATATTTTAATATATTTAATTCAACTCTTCAAAAAGAAAAAATAATTAATAAAAACAAGCGCGAAATTGTAATTACTTACAAAAATTTTCTTCAACAACTTCACTGCATACTTTACATATTACCTTACAACACCAATGGAACTTACACTGACATTGTCTTTTAACTGTCTTTACTAAGGTATTATAACCACGACCGCAGCAAAGGACCTTGCAGCTATCTGGACCTGAAAATAAATGAGCATCAATTATATTTTGCTTCAATGCGAGTAAATTAAAGATTTTAAAAATGTATTGTAATCTAATGGAAAAATTTGGTGTTGGGTAAAAAAATTGTTGGTGGGTGGGGGTTTTTGGGTAAAAAATAGTTGATGGGGGCGCTTCGCGCCCCCCCCCCAAAGCCCCACGCGCGCGTAAATCGTTACGCGCCATATTAGTTACGTGTCATTGTAGTTGTGTCTCTTCGAGTGTCCCGGTCGTCATTTATATTCCCTGTGTCCCGGTCATTATTTGTGTCCCGGTGTCCCGGTCTGTAATTTCATCAGTCAACAAACATGACGTGAGTCGACAAACGACTTCATGACGGCATAATGCTCAATCCTTATAATGACGTCAGTTGACACACAAACATGACGTCAGTCAACAGACAGACAAACAACTTATTTTTATATATACACAGATATGACTCAAAACTTATTGATTAATATAGTCATAAGATCCTTATTGAATAATCTATACACATAAAAATAAGTTGTTTGTGTACTGACGTCATGTTTGTCGACTGTCGACTGACGTCATGTTTTTTGTCGACTGACGTCATGTTTGTCGACTGTATATGACGTCATTAAGAAGAAACAGCTCAGGAAGCTGCTCAAAGAGCTAATGCCAAAAGGCTTGCGGCTAATATAGAAAGTAAAAAAAGAAAGCGTGCCGAGGAATCACAACAACAGCGTGAAAACAGGCTTGTGGTTAATAGAGAAAGTATGAAAAGAAAGCGTGCCGAGGAATCACAACAACAGCGTGAAAACAGGCTTGCGTCTCAAAGAGAAATCAACAAAATAAAGCTTGCCGAGGAATTACAAGAGCAACCAGAAGCAACCTGGACAGCGAGAGTCAAAATGTATCAAAACTGAAAATGATAGCGATGATGATTGGGTTTGTGATTTTGACTTAGATAAGGTCATCAATGCCTACCATATTTTAGTTAAAAAAACAAAGGTTCGGCGATATGTATTTCATAGTGATGAAAGACAAGTCAAGGTAAAACAAACCAAACAACTTGAAAGTGATAACGATGATAAAAAAAAACAACGTTGAAAGGTCTATCGTTTCCCAGTTGCAACATCTTTTCCACATAAATAATAATTTAGTGCTTCTCTTCAAAACAGCAATCGAATTGATGCTTACTGATACGCAACTATCAACGAAGTGGCAATCGTTATGGTTGGTGATATGTATATGACGTCAAAGGCTTTGTATATGACGTCATTATAAATATATAAGAAGGCGTTTCAAAGAGAAGTTTTTACTAAAATCATCGATGCTACGATGCCCTACAATATCCTATCATTTTTTGGGATGGAGCCGACGGCTATCACTTCAATATTAAATTGATAAATCATGCCACTAAAAAAAGAAATAGATAAAAAATGCAGCGCAATGAAATATTATGCCTATAGATTAATGATTCGTCATTTTTTACATTTATATATAATCCATCTTGGGATTGAATACAACAGCTTTTACATCCTGGACAATCGCCGGTTCATAGACTTGACATTACGGCCCGTGTCTTCCGGCAAAAGTTGCTCTCCTTCATCTCCTACAGAGTTATGGAAGAAATACAAATCGCAAATGGCCGAGAATATACTCCACCGAATACGGCTGGAAAGAACAAATATGACCTTGGACTTCAGAACAGAAATTTATAACACCACTTTAGTTATGATTGAAAATTTGTGCTTATCTATTGCAAACAAACTTCTCAAGCATTTGGGAATGCCTTCACCTAATCGTACTGCTTCTATTTCTTCATGTGTAGAATGGGATTGTGAACAAAGTTACAACATAACTGATCTATTGTCGTATGTCACAGACCGGCACACCGGGACATCTATATATATAAAAATAAGTTGTCTCTTTGTATGTCGAGTGACGTCATGTTTGTGTGTCGACTGACGTCATGTTTGTCGACTGACGAAATTACAGACCGGGACATCGGGACACAAATGACGACCGGGAAACCGGGACATAGGGAATATAAATGACGACCGGGACACTCAAAGAGAAAGCGACCGGGACAAAAGGAATGTTCAATTAGCAATCACCATCAACAAAGCACCGGGACACAAATGACGACCGGGACACAGGGAATATAAATGACGACCAGGACATAAGTAAAAAAAAACTAAAAAAACTAAAAAAAAGGTAAAAACTACAAAAAAAAACTAAAAACTAATAAAAACAAAAAAGCTAAAAAACTAAAAAAACTGAAAAAGAAAAAAAAGAAAAAAAGGAAAAAAACTGAAAAATAAAGGAGAAAAACAACACTAAAAAAATAAAATAAAAAAAACTAAAAAAGGTAAAAACTACAAAAAAACTAAATAGAAAAAAGAAAAAAAACTAAAAAAATAAAAAAAAAGTAAAAATAAAAAAAAAATAAAAAGAAAAAAAGGGGAAAAACACAAAAATTTATTTATCATATACCAATTCAAAAACGAATGTATATACAGACCGGGACACCGGGACACAAATGACGACCGGGAAACAGGGAATATAAATGACGACCGGGACAAAGGGACACAACTACAACGGGGATGCCGGGGGGCATAGGGGGATACATAAATGACGGCGGGGACACAGGGAATGTTTGATTAGCAATCACCATCAACAAAGCTCAAGGGCAATCATTAATACCATGAGGTATAACTAAAAAAAACTAAAAAAAAGGTAAAAAACTAAAAAATAAAAAAAGACCAATTCAAAAACGAATGTATATACAGACCGGGACGCCGGGACACAAATGACGACCGGGACACCGGGACACAATGAATATAAATGACGACCGGGACACTCAAAGAGAAATTACAGACTGGGACAACGGGACACAAATGACGACCGGGACACAGGGAATATAAATGACGACCGGGACACAGGGACAAAACTACCACGGGGACGCCGGGGGGCACAGGGGGATATATATAAATGACGACGGCGACACAGGGAATGGTCGAATAGCAATCACTATCAACAAAGCTCAAGGGCAATCATTAGAATCATGAGGTATAGATCTGAACACGGATTGTTTTCCCATGGACAATTATATGTTGTATGTTCAAGAGTCGGTAAACCTGACAGTCTATTTATATGCAGAGACAATGGGACAGCGAAGAATGTTGTATATTCGCAAGTTTTACGTAGTTAAAAGCATAAATATATATATATATATATATATATATATATATATATATACATATATATATATATATATATATATATATATATATATATATATATATATATATATATATATATATATATATATATATACATATATATATATATATATATATATATATATATATATATATATATATATATATATATATATATATATATATATATATATATATCTATATTCACAGGTACACAACAGGGACACAGGGACACAACTACAATGGCGCGTAACTAATATGGCACGAAACGACTTACGCGCGCGGGGGGGCTTGGGGGGGGCGAAGCATCCCCAACAACTAGGTGTTGGGGTGGCGCGAAGTGCCACCCCAACAGCTAGTAAGGAATATAAATGACGACCGGGACACTAAAAGAGAAATTACAGACCGGGACACAAATGACAAGCGGGACACTGCTGCTTTTTCCGTCTACTGCTTCGCAGGTGCAAAGTTTTTTTTCCACTATCATGTTGAATCTGACTCCTGGGCAAAAGCAACTCTCTTGTAAGAGAAAGCAACTCTCTTATAAGCTTTGAATTTTCCGTCTGCTGCTTTCCCAGTCTGCTGCTTTTTCTTTCCGCTGCTTCTCAGGTGCAAAGTTTTTTTTCCACTTTCATGTTGTATCTGCCTACTGGGCAAAAGCAACTCTCTTGTAAGAGAAAGCAACTCTCTTATAAGCTTTGACTTTTCCGTCTGCTGCTTTCCCGGTCTGCTGTTTTTTCCGTCTGTTGCTTCCCAGGTGCAAAGTTTTTTTTCCGACTTTCATGTTGTATCTGGCTCCTGGGCAAAAGCAACTCTCTTGTAAGAGAAAGCAAATCTCTTATAAGCTTTGAATTTTCCGTCTGCTGCTTTCCCAGTCTGCTGCTTTTTCCGTCTGCTGCTTCCCAGGTGCAAATTTTTTTTTCCACTTTCATGTTGTATCTGGCTCCTGCACAAAAGCAACTCTCTTGTAAGAGAAAGCAACTCTCGTATAAACTTTGACTTTTCCGTCCGCTGCTTTTTTCGTCTGCTGTTTCCCAGGTGCAAAGTTTTTTTTTTCCACTTTCATGTTGTATCTGGCTCCTGGGCAAAAGCAACTCTCTTGTAAGAGAAAGCAGCTCTCTTATAAGCTTTGACTTTTCCGTCTTCTGCTTTCACAGTCTGCTGCTTTTCCGTAAGCTGCTTCCCAGGTGCAAAGTTTTTTTTCCACTTTCATGTTGTATCTGGCTCCTGGGCAAAAGCAACTCTCTTGTTAGAGAAAGCAACTCTCTTATAAGCTTTAACTTTTCCGTCTGCTGCTTTCCCAGTCTGCTGCTTTTTCCGTCTCCTGCTTCCCAGGTGCAAAGTTTTTTTTCCACTTTCATGTTGTATCTGGCTCCTGGGCAAAAGCAACTCTCGTGTAAGAGAAAGCAACTCTCTTATAAGCTTTGAATTTTCCGTCTGCTGCTTTCCCAGTCTGCTGCTTTTTCCGTCTGCTGCTTCCCTGGTGCAAAGTTTTTTTCCACTTTCATGTTGTATCTGGCTCCTGGGCAAAAGCAACTCTCTTGTAAGAGAAAGCAACTCTTATATAAGCTTTGACTTTTCCGTCTGCTGGTTTCCCAGTCTGCTGCTTTTTCCGTCTGCTGCTTCACAGGTGCAAAGTTTTTTTTTTCCACTTTCATGTTTATCTGGCTCCTGGGCAAAAGCAACTCTCTTGTAAGAGATTGCAACTCTCTTATAAGCTTTGACTTTTCCGTCTGCTGCTTTCCCAGTCTGCTGCTTTTTCCGTCTGCTGCTTCCCAGGTGCAAAGTTTTTTTTTCTACTTTCACGATGTATCTGGCTCCTGGGCAAAAGCAACTCTCTTGTAAGAGAAAGCAACTCTCTTATAAGCTTTGACTTTTCCGTCTGCTGCTTTCCCAGTCTGCTGCTTTTTCCGTCTGCTGCTTCCAAGGTGCAAAGTTTTTTTTTCCACTTTCATGTTGTATCTGGCTCCTGGGAAAAAGCAACTCTCTTGTAAGAGAAAGCAACTCTCTTATAAGCTTTGACTTTTCCGTCTGCTGCTTTCCCAGTCTGCTGCTTTTTCCGTCTGCTGCCTCCCAGGTGCAAAGTTTTTTTTTCCACTTTCACGTTGTATCTGGCTCCTGGGCAAAAGTTCCTCTCTTGTAAAAGAAAGCAACTCTCTAATAAGCTTTGACTTTTCCGTCTGCTGCTTTCCCAGTCTGCTGCTTTTTGCTTCTGCTGCTTCCCAGGTGCAAAGTTTTTTTTTACACTTTCACGTTGTATCTGGCTCCTGGGCAAAAGCAACTCTCTTGTAAGAGAAAGCAACTCTCTTATAAGCTTTGACTTTTCCGTCTGCTGCTTTCCCAGTCTGCTAATTTTTCCGTCTGCTGCTTCCCAGGTGCAAAGTTTTTTTTTCCACTTTCATGTTGTATCTGGCTCCTGGGCAAAAGCAACTCTCTTGTAAGCTTTGACTTTTCCGTCTGCTGCTTTCCCAGTCTGCTGCTTTTTCCGTCTGCTGCTTCCCTGGTGCAAAGTTTTTTTTTCCACTTTCATGTTTATCTGGCTCCTGGGCAAAAGCAACTCTCTTGTAAGAGATAGCAACTCTCTTATAAGCTTTGACTTTTCCGTCTGCTGCTTTCCCAGTCTGCTGCTTTTTCTGTCTGCTGCTTCCCAGGTGCAAAGTTTTTTTTCCACTTTCACATTGTATCTGGCTCCTGGGTAAAAGAAAGAAAGCAACTCTCTTATAAGTTTTGACTTTTCAGTCTGCTGCTTTCTTTAACTTTGCATGATAGTATAGTTTTTAAATTCAATTTTGTTGGGGAAGTGATCAAAGTTGAAATGTTGAATGTCTTGAAAATATAGATTGATTTCTTCATTCCGAGCTGATCTGAGGAATAACCTCTGCCATACATTTTTGCTCCTATAGGAAATTAATTTTAAAAAATACTTCCACAAAATAAGTTCGTAAAAAATTGAAAAGCTCCGTTAGACCAATAAATCTGCAAAAATAAAATCGAATAGCCCTTTAAGGGTAAAACTACTACCAACCACCATACATAAATAAATGAACGGAAATAGCAATAAATAACCGAGTCAACTCAAAACCACTACTACCACTACTACTACTACCGCTTCTACTGCTACTACTAACTGATCAATGCAGCACCGAGCCAGCTGAGGCCAACACAGATGCGATAGCTCCTCCTCCATTTAAATCTGTCCAAAGACTCTTCTGTCTTCACCCTTCCGAGAAGTTCCCACTTCCTTTAAATCTTTTTTTACAACAACCTTCCATCTCAGCCCCGGAAGATCTGTATTTCGTTTAGCCAAGATGGTTGGCCAAAAAGGACAATCTTCGGCAACCTATCGTCCCTCATCCACAAAACGTGCTCTAGCTAACTTAACCTTTCCCGCATTAGAGACCTAGAAAGTGGGATTAAACCACACTTTTCGTACAGCCAACTGCTTGAAATAGGCTAAACCTTAGTCGTTCCTAAGATATTTCTGAAATGTATCATTGGTAATCAGCATAATAAGCAAAGCTTTTTTATTTAGTTTTACAGGAGCATTTAATTTCAAAGAATAATGGAGAGATTGAATAACTTTTAGGGGGTTGAAAGACCCAGTATCACTGTAGACATAGTGACTGAACCGTTCAACTATGCTGAGCAAATCGGCTATCTTAAAATTTGACAGATGCATTTGGGAAATTAGTGGGCTTTGGAAGAAGATATCTTGCACTCCAATCAATTTTGACTCTTAGAAAGGATACAGGAACCTTTATTTTCTAATTGGATTAGTCCCTTTAAAGTTTCCATTATTGCTGCCTATGTTTGCGCTGCTCTGCCTATGATATTGATATGCCCCTATGAAAACCTGCGTGTACATAGTTTTTTGTTTAATTGAAACTCATTCTAAACTTTCCCTCTAAGTTTCACCTTGATATCCTTAGCGCCGATTGTTAGAGCAATCATGGCATAAATGGTAATGGTATGTACTTAGTGCCTTCTGGCCTCTTCAAAATCTTCCACAATTTACCCTGAAAAGTGCATCTTAGTAAATTGTACCGTTCTTGAAAATTCGTGTTTCAAACTTTTGACAATCTACCTGCACTTAGTTTGTTTTGATTTACGTTCAACCTCAGCCCGGATATTTCTTGAAAGCTTTACCTTAATACTTTTTGCTTGTGTAGTAGCCATAGCCAAAGCAGTAGTCGTAGCACTAGTAGCGTCGCGCACACAGAACCGCGACACAAACAAGAATTTAGTTTTTTTCAAAATTCCCTTCAACATAAGCTAAAAGTTTCAACCGGTGTTGTGGTAAATACTCTTAAAATGTAGTTAACGACAAATGAAAATTACTCATGCCATAAGGTAATTAATTATTATTTCAAAATAAACTGCTAGGGAAGAAATTTTTGTTCAATTACGAAACACGGATTTAAAATACAATTACTCTGGCTACAATATACCTTTTTCTAAAAGTGAACCGTTTGTGATGAAAGTTCGTAAGAAATTCATTATCAAAGATGGGAGTTTGCTTTACACAAAAAAAAAGTTTATCAAGCCTCTTATCTATAAGCTGACTCTGTTTTGTAATTAAAACCGAACCCTAAACAGAAAAAAAGATTATACTGGAGCAAACGAAGATGAGGCAGCATTGAACTTTTGGAAAGTTCAACTTTTGGAAAGTTGGAAATTTTGGTAACGTCTAGATTTGCTCTCAAGGACTCAATTGAACGTTTTTTATTTTCCCTGGGCCATAATAGCTGGATTTCATGTTACAGCCAAAAGAAGAATTCGTGTTTGTCTCATCACCCTTGCTGTTGAAAGTAAAAAAGTCGTCAAAATCGATCAACGTCACTTTGTAATGCTCGGCATCACAATTAATCAACAGATCATCAGACAAAATATGTTTGATTTTGTCACAAATCAAATAAATGATTCGGTCACGGATGTCTCCTGGTATCCATCTTTCCTGGAGACCAGGGTAGCTTGAGACCAGACCAGCAATAGGAGCCTATTGCTGGCTCCTTAAAACTCGGTCCACTTAGCTACAATGTAAAAACATGTGCAAACCGGTTCTCTTAACCATCCAAGGTCGCCTCCACAAGAACTTGTGCGTGATTCATAGAGTGTTTGTGTTTTCTGTCAATCATTTTCTTTCCAAGTGCCATCAACGTGGACAACATCGTTCCAAGAAAAGAGTTCTTCTCCCCCTGTATTTAGTCAATTACCCTTTTGACAAGCTATGTTACCTTGGCATATTCATCGAGAAACTCAATTTCACTCACTTTCAACTTTAATAGGTTTATTTTGGTGCAGACCTACCCAATCTGGTCCTGCACTCCAACAATCCTTTTCTCAACATCATTTCAAAAATTCCACCGAGTTGCTTTGACATTAATCAGAGGCTTTTGAACTCTGCCTCATTGTATTCCATAGTATTTGACGCTTCTCCATTGAAGTATAGTACAGTTTTTTACATGACACATTTGACATGGCTGTTTCACTATCTCTACTAGCAACAAGATTCAGCGTGTGGCTCAAAAGATGCAAGTGAGGGCATACGTATCATTTGAATCCAGATTATTCTGTTTCATCTCACTTTTCCATCTGCAATTCAAGCAAATTTCCAACTAAAGCAATTATGGAGGTGTCACTGTGCTTTTAGAATGTCTATTATCATCATTCCTACTAAGCATATTGTCAGTTGGGCTGACTGGATATGCAAATTTCCTATAAGCTTTCATGAAATTACTGTCATCGCCTGTTAGTTTACACAATTAGCTTACAGAAGACCACATGCTTTGTGAATCTCGTTAAGAGCACCGGCAGAAAAAGAAGAATCATTTAAGCCTTTGAATCTGAGACAAGTGATTGCAGATGACTCTCTATTACGGTCCACCTCTCGCCGGTGTGCAGCAACGACAAATTCGTTTCTGTGATTTACAGTCCATAAATCTGCTGTAGTGCACATATAATCCAAGTCAGCGAATTTGTTTTTAAAATTGTCATCATCTCTAGGAACCACTGGTGTATAAGAGTGGGCAGGATGTTTCGAAAAATAATTCTTCCATAAGGAGCCAAACATGGCACAAAGTTTTGGAAACATTTTCTCCACAGTCACAAGAGGCCGCATTTCTTCAACTATTTAAAATATAATGAGATCATCAATTTGCCTCTGACAATGTTTACTTGGCTTTTCTCAAAGAAGTCTCTGCTTGGATTTATTTTTCTAGGAGGATTTCTTTTCTTTTTATGTAATGGCTTCAAAATCCAAACTGCTGCAATCCTCAGGTTTAATTGAAGGTTTAATACCCTCTCCTAACTCTAAAGTCTCTGACTCATTACCATCAAGGGTATATGTGAAAATAAGCTTTTTGTTCAAGATATCTAGACGGATATAAAGCCCATGCAAACAATTGTACTCTTTTCATTCCCAATTTGTCAAAAATTTTGGTTTTCCTGTTACAAAACAGGGCAACGCAGTTTAGCGGTAAGGAAGTAGATGTTCAAAAACCTCTTCTCCTGGCTTAAATGCACTGACAGAGTAAAATTTTAGCCTGAATCTGCTTAGAGTTTGCATATTCACGCTTTAGTCTGAGTCTTCTAACGTGATTATTCTGCGTACTACATCCAAAATACTCACAAAATTTCTCTTATCTGAATCCAAAGCTATTTTGTTTCTTTAACCTAGTTTTTAATGTTGTAAGAACAATTTTCAAATTGGTTAATTAATCTTGCAGCTATAGGAGAGAACCAACTTGATAGGAAAAGTCAAGACCAACAGTGAAATAATTGGCAAGTAGGACTTTACAAGTCTACCACCTATCAGATGATATAGAATTAAATATTTTTAAGCTTATTACCCGTCTCACCCCACACGAGTCTCTGTTTTAACCCGACGCTATTATTTGCCTGGTAAGACGTAAATGCTTGAAGCATCGATCAAGATTTTAATAACTTTTCGAAAATGACCTCCCTACGTGCTAAACCTAATTTAAGTGCCTAATGTTCCACCTTTTATGGCGGAGATATTATTCTTTTCAGTTTAATTATAGAATGCCCAGTCCAGTTTATTTAAAACGATTTAGAAAGCTTCCCTTGCTTTAAAAGCCTGAATACTAAACATGACGACAATTTTTTTTTTCATGGCTACTCAACTTTTGCTCTTCTTATATATAACTACTCTACAAATATACCTAGCGTCCGGCAGTGCTCCTAAGGGTCTACGTCTAAATCAACATTTTGAAAAGGCAAATATGGAAAACAGAGTCTGAAAAAACAGTAAATACTCTTAGATACTATGTTTGATACACAAAAGTAAATAGGAATACTGGAAAGATTTTTGATTTGTAAATAAATACAGAAAAAATCAAATATGAATTCAAATTACTTGATGTTATTTTTAATGACATATATTTGAATACTTCTAAACTTAATTAAATATATATTTAAATATTTGTAATTAAATGGTTTCACTACACTGGTTTCAGCTTAGTACCCTAGACTGTCCCTGATACTGATACGTCCTATTGACAACTTGTATGGGCATAGTGTGTTTTTTATTTAGCTTAATATTGTTTATATATTCCGTTAATTTTTTGCCTTAACACCCTTACCTTTAGTACAAGTAACACTATTACCATTGGTTATAGCAGTAGCAGTAGAATGAATATTTGTAGCCATAGCTTTATTGGCGGTATGAATAGTAACATAAGTAACTAGTAGCTGTAGCAGTAGTAGTAGTAGTTGTTGTATGAGTAGAAAAAAAGCATTAGGATTTAAAGTTTGTCCTTTGATTAGTTTAACACCCCTCACAACATTCCCTGTAAGCTTCAACTTCGCACATAAAGCCGTTCCTGAGATGTTGCCGATACACACTTTTCGCAACCTAAATACAGGTGGTGTTATATTATTCAGTTCACTCTTAACCCTCAATTCTCCCAGAAAATTTCACCTTCATACCTAAAGGCATAATTGTAATAATAGTCAAAGTAGAAATTTTAGTCCTAGTAAAACTAGCAGTAGTATTAAAAGCAATAATGCTAGTACTAGTAGCAGCAGTGGTATTAATAGATTGCCTTTTATTCAGTTTAATATCCTCCTCATCAAGTTCTTAAAGTTTCACCTTGATACAATCAGGTGTTTCTATGACATTGCCAATAGGCCCTTTGATAGTCTTTATTAATATATATCCTCCAATTTTCATCTTAAAACTCTTAGCCTTGCAAATATATGCAATAGGAGTAGTAGTTAGAATGGAAGTAGTGAAAGTAGTAGTAGTAAAAATAGCAGTAGTAGTAGTATTAGTAACAGTATGCACATATTGTCTTTTGGTCAATTGATCTTCCCCTTTTAAGATTCTCTGAAATTTCCAACTTAATCCCCAAAGCCTTTTCACCCATATATCCTCTCTCCCATTTTCACCTTCATACATTTAGAGTTAGTAGTACTGTTTCATGATAGTAGTGATAAAGAGAATTAGTAGCAGGTTTAGTGTTGTGTTTGTAGTAACAGTAACAGTAGTAGAACGAGCATCTATAACAGTAGGGGCATGCACACGTTACCTTTTTGTCAGCTGAGAATCCCTCTCATGATACCCTGAAAGTATCACCCTACAAGGAATAACAAATAAAGTACTAGTTGGAGTTGTTTAGCATCAGTAGCAGAACTAGTAGTAGTAGTAGTAAAACTTGCAGTGTTAGTAGTTGTAGTAGCAGTTGTAGTAGTAGTAGTAGTAGTAGTAGTAGTAGTAGTAGTAGTAGTAAAAGTAATAGTGATAACATTATTATCAGTAGCATGGACATATTATCTTTTGTTCTATTGATCTTCTTTTGAACTGGCCAAATCATTAAACATATTAGGAATCAATTGTGAGTATTGAAAAACAATACTCGTTGACCGATCAGATCGTTGACCGATCAAATGCCATATAAACAACAACTTGCATTGCCGGATAGATTGCTGTAAAATAAGTTTATAGCAGTGTTTTAATATATTATAAAGTTAAAAATAAAAAGATCAAGCTTAAATTACAGATGAAACTTTGTTCCCTGTATATTCATACCTAAGACCACGATTCTCTAAGGTTTTTTTTTGAGTTATTTCGAATTAAGAAGTTTATTGAAAAGCACTAAATTTCCATAGTTGTCAAGTGTTATGTCAGTTATTCAGAATAGTTTTTAACCTTTAATGAATGAGAGCCGTATTTCAAACAGTGTGTTTTAATTGGTCATAACACTAACAACAACACAACAACAAATTCCTGCGAGTCTATCCGTGGCCTAAACTCTCACTTTTTTTCATTTTTTTTCTGAACTGATTTACTTACTCCCGCCCACTCGGGCCTTTTTGCCACGCAGGTATACCTTCACGTCATTTCTTGACAAAATTTGTTCAATAAAGTTGATATTATGGTCCAAAAGCCTTTAAAGATCTTTGTACCGAACGTTATATTTATGGACGTCTTCTATAACGTCGTACCAGCCGACCTAAAAGACGTTATATTTACTAAACGTCTTTTATGAACTCCCATTTCCCTTTTGTATTTTCCTAGTGTTTCTGAGTTTTTAACTTTATAGAATGAACTACATGTTTATTACATTAAATGAATTAAATATATATTTAATAGAGTGGCTCCCGACTGATTTTGGGCTTTGCCCGTTTAGGCTTTACTAAAAATCCTGATGCTTCCGTCACGACATACACAAATTTTATGCAATGCATGATGCCATTGTAACCATATAAAGTGTTTTTTGTTTGCTCTTTAAATAAAATGAATATTAAGTCATTCACAAGAAAATTTTACTTTTCCAAATATACGCTCTAGAGTAAAGTCAGCCAAAGGGTGGTCGTACTGTCCATGAGCAACCAACATATTTCCATACTTAGGAAACATAAAAAATATATAGGATTGGACTAGAATAAATACATAGGTGGACATAGGTGGGATAAATGTATAGAAGTGGCCTGTGCCCGCCGTTAAAAATAACATATTTACACTCTAGTGAACTCAAGGTTATTCTGTATAATTTTCACATTCTGAGTTTAAAGCTTAGTTGTAGGTCACTGGAAGGATTGATAAACAAATAGCTAATCATATAAATGGACAATTGATTTCGTTTGTCTTGATTAATACTTCGGTTTTCAATTTTTTGATTTATTAAATACAAAAACAAATTTTTTCAGCTAAAAGTAAGAAGCAACATTAAAACTTAAAGCGAACAGACATTATTAGATGTATGAGGTGGTTAGCCCCCACGGCAACGCCTCGGTCTTTACGCTCAAGTTCAGATTTTGTTCCAGTTCCTCAAGAATGACCCCTGAATTACAAAGCCGTTTAATTAGAATAAATAGCTCTTTTGAAATTACTAGAAATACTTTAGCGTAAAGAGCGAGGTATTGACGAGGGGGCAAACTCCTCATATACTTAATAATTTCTGCTAGTTCTAAGTTTTAATGTTGCTCCTTAATTTAAGTTGAAAACTCTTGCTTTTTTTATTTAGTTTCTGACGATTTTTTTAAATAATGCCTGGAAATCCAGCACCCCCTTCATGTAAATTATCTTCTCTCATGAACAATTCTTGCATGGAAAGATCCTCCAGCGTAACCCTCTCCCCTCCCCATAGGAAAAAAATCCCCCTGAAAACGTCTGTATACTTCCAAATAACCCATACAATATGTAAACAATGGGCAAAGTTTATAACCTGAAGCCCTTCCCCGGGGTTTTGGGTGATTAATTCGTCCTCCAAGACTTATTATTTTAATTTTTCGACTATGCTGAGCAAAGGTTATCTAAAACGTTTGAGCCGGTGACTTTGGGAAAATATGAGCGTTGGAGGGGGCCTATTCATCGTTCAAGTTTTTAGGTCACTTAAAAGGGCAATAGAACTTTCAATTTCCGCTCGAATAAGCCCCCTTGCACCATTCTAGGACCACTGGACTGATAAGATCACCCCAGGGAAAAAAATAAAGCATCCCTGATCTGTCTTCTGACAGAAATGCAAAATTCCGCATTTTTGCAGATAGGAGCTTGAAACCTCTAAAGTAGGATTTTCTGATATGCTAAATTCAATGGTGTGATTTTCATTAAGATTTTATGACTTTTGAGGGGTGTTTTCCGCTTTTTCCGAAAATAAGACATACTTTCTCAGGCTCATAACTATTGATGGTTAGGACAAAACTTGATGATACTTATATATTTAAAATGAACATAAAAATCCAATTCTTTTGATTCATCTAATGATATTGGTAAATCCTGTTTTTAGAGTTTTGGTTACTATTGAGCCTGGTCGCTCCGTACTTATAGTTCGTTACCACGAACTGTTTGATAATGAAATGTAACTTACCATTTGAAGATTTATTACACTTTCGTCCACCCGTTCCTATGATGCCAATCTCAGGGTTGTAATCACAGTAGTTGGGTGACTCACTTAAATAGACTAAATCTCCTGACTTCAGTCTCTTCTTCTTCCAAAGACTAATGGATCGGATCCGGAGTACCAATTTTCTATGTTTCTTTGACCGAACAGGTCTGACATGCCTGGCTTCTTCAAATCTAAGAAATGTTAAAAGTGTCAAACTAGTAAAAAAAAGAAATCTAGCTACACAGAAACATTGGTAAAGTTTCAGAGACAGAAATAATATGTTTATTTTGAAATTTGTAATAAAGTATTGGTTGTTTTATTTCAGAACAAAACTATTTTATGAATTAAACACTTGAAAAGCAATAATTCCTAGTTTGATATATCTTTAAGATACTGAGGATGAACTGAAATAAGCTAAAGTGGCTAATGTACAACATTCGCAAAGGTCTTAATATGAAGATAGACCGCAAGTGAAAAAGCAAAAATCCAATTGGGTACAGACCTTTACTTAACATCAAGGATTATTAAGAATTACTAAATATAATGAATTTACTTGAAAAAAATGAAATAAAAGAGATAAAGGTTATTAGTAAAATGATCAATTTTGCAACTAATCTGAATGCCTTTATTTTGCATCTATATATGCTTCTCAACAGAAAAGCAAAATAAAAAGGGAAAAAGAAAAAATGATCTTTCAATGGAAACAAAAAGTGCTTAATATATCCTTAAAAGTACAACAAAACACGAAGAGCGCATGAAAAAGTCAAAAACCTCGGTAGAAATAACTGTATTTTAGCATGAAGGGTAAAAAACGGTGGATAAAAGGTGAAAAGTATTTTAGCTAAAAATATTTAGTAATAAGTATTTTTGCTATTTAGCTATTTTGTCAAGATCCTGGGGGGTCGGGGGGTTGGGACGGGAAAACCAAGATCTGGGAGGTAATTGCCCCCTGCAACATAGCAAATCACTCCCATGAACAAGAAGGGTCAAAAAAGAAAACTGTATTGGCTACCCCTTCTGCAAAAAAAACCTCTATGACAAGGGTTACTCTAACCTAGGCCTATTCTGTGTTTTAACATTGTACAAGATGAAGAAAATTAATATTACATTTTTTTATCATCTTAAACAAAATGAAGCTATTATTCTTTTATAATAGATTATATTACACGAGAAAGAGACACCTTTTTTTCTCGGCCGTTTGTTTCTATTTTCATGCATTCAATCTAAAACCCATATTTCACAGTTCATAATTTTATTATTTTCTCAGCTTTTAAAAATAAGATTGTGTACATTTTAATTGTTGGGAGAACAAGTCACAGAGCATAAAGATTACATAAGAAGATCGATCTCACCTATGTCTTCAAGTACAAGGATAATATACTATTACAAAAGTGTTCCCAAAGATTTTTAATGTTTACACTCTGTTGAACTTGCAACTGGTTATACTGATCTTGTAAAATTAAACTCTGCTGAACTTATAACTTTTCATCAAAATAATGCTCAAGTGCAATGGCAACCCTTACGCAATCAACTGCAAGTTTAAGAATATCATTAGGTCTGTCTTATGTAGACTTGAAATTGAAATTCAAAACCCTGAACTTTTAATTCTGTGATGCAAAAATTTACGATTAAAGATGTTTGCCTTAAAATCCCTTAACTCGGAGTTTGGGGAGAAAGAAGGATTTTATCCGTTTTACCCTCCACGATGACATCTACAGGCCCACTTTTCTCATAGTGGTGCTTGCTACGTCTTGATTGACGATTACTCGTGTCCCAGTTGTGGATAAAACCCTAATGTAGCCGGTCTCTGTCAATGCTGCACTTAAGTGGTTTTGCTGGTTGAGCAGATATTATGTTGAGCAGATGCAACTGCCCTCTATTGATTGGCTACTCTCTTGCTGAAGAAGTGGCTTCCTTCTCCGGTTACTCGATGCTGCTTTAAAAATTTCTCTGAATGTCATTTAACTGGTTCTCGTATGTCTCTTAACGCCATCTTCTACAACAACGGAAACAGGTCTGCTTCAAAAAAAAAAAAAAAATTCTATAGCTTTCTTGAAGCATAAAGTTACAAAATATACAAAAACGATTGTCTTTATTGCACATACGAGAACTATTTCATTGGAATTGATTCTTGGACGTACTACGTAAGAAGTTTGACAAGACATATTAATGATATTTGTCATTAAAGAAATCATGGAACGATATTTGGAATTCAGTAGAGTTATACCAACTGTTTCATCGACTTTAAGAATCTTGCCTCACTACGGAATTCCCTCTGATATTATCGATGTTATGAGGAGTATGTTCAAGAAGGCGAGAATTATAGTGCAGACTAGTAATCGACTCACTGATGAGTTTTCTACTGCTACAGGTGTTCTCCAAGGACGACTCTTTTCACCCACTCTTTTCTGCCTATTCCTAAGCAGTGTACTGGCCCTGGCTCCTGATAACACGAGAATAGTCTTGAGAGGATATCTTTTTACCTGTTTGCATATGCGGATGATATTAATCATCTGAGCTGAAAAATAGAGGGGATTCAAGCCAGGGCAAATGCTGTCAACGAATCAGCCAGTATCTTTGGAATTGAGATAAACCCCTACAAGACCAAGGTGATGAGAGTATCATGGCATGCACAGACTAGTTTTATTCTTATCAATGTCTCTATCCGTGGCGAGTAATGACTCCTCAAAAGACGTCTAACGAATCCTGGCTCTTGCCTCCAATTGCTTTAAGTCACTGCGTTCTATTTGGAAAAATTAATACATCCCTTTAAAACTGAAGATCCGACTCTTCCGTGCCTTGGTGATTCTATTTACAACGTATGGAGCAGAGACATGGACTCTAAAAGCCGAAGACAAGCACAGACTGGCAGCATTTGAAAATAAATCAATCCAAAAGCTCAGTGGTATTACTTACCTTGAACAAGCATCAATCTAACAACTGATGTCCCCCTTGGATTACCCTCAAACCATCATGCAGACAGTCAAAATCCAACAGCTTCGATGGTTCATACACGTTCAGCGTATGTTCAAAGCCCAGCTGCTAAATAGCCTTTGAGGGAAGAATAAAACTTCTCTTGCCCCATGGGAAGACCTCCCAAGCGCTGGTGGGGAAAACTTTTCTGACCATCCCACCCAAGTTCTACTGAGGACTGTAACAGGGAGGCATACCAAAAATACTGATATGAAGCCATTAGAGGAGATACCCCTAAGTAAAGTTATTATCCTTAACTAAGTAAGTTATTACAACAGTTTGCATGAAGAACATGATTATGATAATGATTATTTTTCTACAGCTTGATTTTGCTCATTATTGGGCTTCAAAAATTGCCTTTTCTCTTCCTTCATTTTGAATCACAGTTTTCTGGCTTTACAGTGGGACTTGTACATATTTTTTTTTCCTCTGCTAATTTACGTAATTGTAAGCTACATCCACACCAATGTGGAATGCCCTGCCTTAAATCCTACTTAATATGCAACTGTGAAAATGTGTTTAGAGCATAAAAGTGTGTAGCATCTTTCTAACGTTGCAAGATGTGAATTAAACTTTGGTTGCAATAATCTCTGACTTAAAATCAAATTATCAGGAAGCCAGCTTTACTAAATAGTAAAAACCAGTAGAAGAACCAGCTTTGACTAAAATAATGAAAGAAAAGAACTTACCGTTGCTTAATATAGTTTCCTATATCTCTGAACGGAGGGAGAGTCTGCCAACATGTTCGTAAAGTACAACTTCCTGAAACTCCATGACATTTACAGGTCGTAATGACGTTGGCCTCGACAGCCTATAAATGAAACATAAATTAGATACAAAAATTGTGATTGTAACGCAAATGGTGTTCTCTGGAATTTTAAAACTCCTGAAATAATTCAGGAAGCCTGAATAAATAGCCTGAATAATTCAAGCTAAATTCAAGAAGAGGATCAAAAGAGCAATATAAGTTCACACTTCGATCTTCCTGATCTCTTTGGTCCTGTCTAACCTACCTTTGAGAATAGCAAAGTTAATTATTTTTACTAATCTGTAAAAAATGTGAAAATTTCATATGAACCCTTTAGCAGGAACAGTTTTAGGGGAGGGATAGAAAAGGGTACTTGCCCCGGATGTCAAAATCTCATTGGCGCAAAATTTCGAATAAATAATCTAACGATTATAATCATTTTGAAATGTTTAATGTTTTATTATATTAAAATAAACTTGATGACACAGTTGGCATTAAGCAAGACTATATCAAGGGAGGAGAGGGGGTTTGAGGCTTTTTAAGCACCCCCAGATTATGATCCGCTTTTTAATTAAATATAATTTATTACCCCCCCCCCCTCCGCCAAAAAAATTGTGGATACGACCTGGGCAGTAAGTATAGTCAAACTTAATCATAAATTTTCATTTTCCTCATATCTTCGTCGCAATTCCTCAAAAATAAAAGTAAGTAGATAGAAATTTAATTAGTTTTAATGTTTTTGGGACATTTTATGCTTAAATTTCGTTAATAACTGAAAATCTTGGCTGGAACAGAGGGGGAATAATCAAGATTTTGCCCCAAGCACAAGAGTGGCCAGAACCGCCACTAATCTTTAGATGAAATTACTCATGGCCACTTATGTCTTGGTGGTGACTTTTTCTTCTACTTGTATCATAAAAAAACACATATCTCTTAGGAGGGGTCGTTTATTTATTTTTCTTGCATTTAGAAGTACATCACAGTGTTTAATTCTGTCAAGAGCAATGTTTACTTAAAATGGATTCGTTACAAAATTTGTTCACTTAGGCCATGGCTTGTTTGTAAATAAAAAAAACTATAGAATACGTAATCAAACAATTTATAATAGCGTACTGTAAGTAAAAAGTGACTCGTGCTAATACTATCCAAACACAAAAAAATATATATAGCAACGTTGAAATTCGAACATATTAAAAATTGGCGTTTTTAAATTTAGTCCAAACATATAATATCCATTAATTTCCAAATCAATAACAAAAATAACGAGCACACAAAATTTGGTGAATCTATACAAATGGTAAAACACCTCCCAGAAGGAGGGTAGTTTTGATGAGACTCAAACCATTAAATTCAACATATCAGACAACCTTAGCACAAAAGTATCCCTACGCAATTTGTTCCTTAGAAATACTTGAACTAGAATTGGACTATTAATGTTAACAAAACTTAAGGAGTGACTAGTGCTAATAGTAATCAAAAACGTCAAAAAAGTTTTTTAGTAATAAATGTATCAAAAGAATTGACTCCTTAAAATGATTCCAAAGATAAGAATTTCATGACTGTCTGATTCACCAAATCAGAGAACTCCAATTGAACGGTAAAGATTACCTGAAGGCTGGCACTTAGGCAGGCCCCCCCCTCCAAATTTTGTGAAATGTTTAATTTCCGCATGGTTTCTTGGGATTTCTGGCAAAAGTAGGACATTTATTAAGAATCATGTATGAAGCATTTTTTTGTGATTTTACAGCATGGAAATATCCGGTCAAGTCACTGCCCAATTATTAACCCATTTTCTGTCTAACTATTTACCGTCTTTGAAATAGGGGAGAGTGGGGGATATTTAATTTCTTCCACTTTAGTGCAAAGCGAAGCGCTATCCTAAAAACTTATACTGCACTTAATCTTAAAGGCTTGTGCGAAACCAGGTGGGTCGAAAGACATGATGCTATTCAGGTCTCAAAACAGTTGATTGTGCCTATCTTTAAGGCCCTAGAGGAGATAGAGACGGACGGGGACTCAATTACGTTGTCGAAAGCCAGAAGTCTACCCAACAACATCCTGAGCTTGGACTACATAGTGACCCTCATTGTGATGGATTTTTTTCTTGGGTATACATCGAATCTATCTAAGCTGCTGCAGTCTGAAAACATAGATATGGTTATGTGCATTCAGTGCGTCAAAAGTGTAACAGAAATGTTCAAAGAAATCCGAAATAGTGCCGATGGAAGGTTTCATCAGCTGTTTCTGGAAGCAACTGGGCTATGCAGAGAACTAGAAGTTATTCTTGTCATGCCACGAAAGAGGAACCTTGTCAAAATCCCAAGTGATATCCCGGCAGAAAAACATATAGAATTTTACTATCGCGTATCCATTTTCCTCCCATTTGTAGATCAGCTAATACAATCACTTTAATCTCGATTCACAAAGCACAAGGTCACGCTGAAAGGCCTCAGCGGAATACTGCCATCTTTTGTTGTGAAACAGCCTAGCAGCGATCTTAAAGAACTGATCAAATTATATGCCTCAGATCTAACGAGTTCAGACTCCGCTGTGATGACTGAGTTTGAACTATGGTGAGCTAAGTGGCTGAAAGTAGTACCCAGTCTTTTCCCGAAGACAGCAGTGCAGAGCTTGGCTGAGTGCGAACGCGGAATATTTCCGAATATTCACAAGTTACTGAGCATCTTTTGTGTCATTCCCACGTCTACACCATGTGTTGTGAGGTCATTTTCTCCGATGAAAAGGATCAAAACGCATCTTCGAAGTCGGATGAGTGAAGACCGACTGAATGGCTTGGCACTCTTGAATGTACACAGAGATGTTCTCGTATCAGTCGATGAAATTGGAGAAATTTGCCATTAGCTCTGCTCGAAGGCTACGATTTAAAGTATAGATAAAGTTAATTTGTATTTTCCGATATATGTGCTTTTTGCATTAATTTAGTAACTAAATAAAAAAAAGTGCTACTTTATATCTGCTGTTTTGAAGATTTTTGCCCCCCCCCCCCGAAAAAAAAATCCTGCGTACGTGCCTGCCTGAAGGTAAAGATTACCTGAACTAGCTTGTCTGTGAATACGGAAACCGTAAATTACTTAATCCTTACTCCAGCAAAACGTGTCCAGTATGAGAAATCAGCAATAATTATCAAGACAAGTTAAACAACAAAAGTTCCTAGAGCCATCTGGGATTGAAACAGGGAACTTTCGATCGCGAAGACTCCGCTTACTCAACGACACCGGCACAAGGTAACTAATGTTTTTGTTTTGAGAAACTGTAATCTAAACTAGTTGTAAATATAGTATAAATAGATATGGTCTTGGTCTTGTATGCAGTTACCAGACATAGACCTTTGTCCCACATTAAGCCAGCAAAAAGAAATGGACATACAAATTATGGATTTTAAACATATATTATTTAAATAGTGAAATCATCAATTTTATATGGGCATACGTATTAACATGATATATATTGGGGGGGGGGGGGGGTGGCTAGAACATATATATATATATATATATATATATATATATATATATATATATATATATATATATATATATATATATATATATATATATATATATATATATATATATATATATATATATATATATATATATATATATATATATATATATATATATATATATATATATATATATATATATATATATATATATATATATATATATATATATATATATATATATATATATATATATATATATATATATATATATATATATATATATATATATATATATATATATATATATAAAAGGCCTGAATACTTAAGTTTCATGTTTTGACAAAGACAGTTGAAGACCTGGGCAGGGGGTTGGGAAGCTACACCCACCCCTAGTTTCTCTCACTCACCACGTTTATATTTTAAAGTTCATGCGGTACACCTTACCCCTCCTTATTAACGCCATGCATGATGAAAACATAGAAAGAAAACGAAGAAATGAAAACTATCGGTATTTCACTTTTGCTTGATAAAAGCTTTAAATAATTTAAAAGCTGGGCTCTATACAATTCCAACGCAGTGAGGAGGAATAGGGTGTGGGCTCTACACTCATGGGATGGTGCAAAACAATCCTTTTTCAAGAAAAAACTTACAAACAGTAGCCTAAAAAAGCGCCATTTATTCGATATTAACCCTCTCCCTATAGCTCTAACCTTTTATGAAACATATTTTGTAAACTACATGTCTATTATAAGATATATGTGTTTATAAATCTTTATTAAAGAAATTGGAATGGTGAAATTAAATTAAGATTCATGTGAAATTTCATAACTTAACACGAATCAGAGCCTTATTGTAAAGTCCAAAGTAGTTTTTAGCATAAAGTCTTTGTTAATGAAGGTTCAAAATATCATTTGACGTTTAGTTCAAAAGTCCATGTGAAGTTGCTATCACTTTATAATAATTTATTTTTGACCCGCTACAAAAAATAAAACCGGAGTATCAAACAGTTCGTGGTAAAACGTCAAACGAACTGTTACCAGGACCTGGCTCAATAGTAAACGAAACTCTAAAAAACGGAATTTTGATGCTAAAATATACATCAAAAGAATCAGATTTTCATGCTAAGTTTCATCAAATTTAGTCTTTGTCATCAAAAGTTACGAGCCTGAAAAAATTTGCCTTATTTTAGAAAATAAGGAAAACTAAAAGTCACAGAATCTTAACAAAAATCACACCCTCGCATTCGGCGTATTTGAGAACCCTGTAGCAAATTTTCAAGCTCCAATCTACAAAAATGTGGGATTTCGTATTTTTTGCCAGAAGACAAATCACGGGTGCGTGTTTATTTTTTTTTTTTTTTCTTTTCTTTTCTTTTCTTTTCCCCAGGGGTCATCGTATCGACCAAGTGGTCCTAGAATTTCGCAAGAGGGCTCATTCTAACGGAAATGAAAAGTTCTAGTGCCCTTTTCAAGTGACAAAAAGAATTGGAGGACACCTAGCCCCCTCCCACGCTCATTTTTTCTCCAAAGTCAACAGGTCAAAATTTTGAGATAGCCATTTTGTTCCGCATAGTCAAAAACCATAATAACTATGTCTTTGGGAATGACTTACTCCCCCAGAGTCCCTGGGGGAGGGGCTGCAAGTTACAAACTTCGACCACTGTTTACATATAATAATGGTTATTGGGAAGTGTACAGTCGTTTTCAGGTTTTTTTTTTGGTTTTGGGGGTGGGGTTGAGGGAAGGGTGCTATGTGGGAGGATCTTTCCTTGGAGAAATATGTCATGGGGGAACAGAAATTCAATGAAAAGGGCGCAGGATTTTCTAAAATTACTATAAAAAACAATGAAAAAATAAACATGGAAAAGTTTTTCAATTGAAAGTAAAGAGTAACATTGAAACTTAAAACGAACAGAGATTATTACGCATATGAGGGGTTCTAATAATACTTTAGCATAAAGAGCGAGGTATTTAGGAGGAGATAAATACCTCTCTCTTTATGCTATAGTATTTTTAGTAATTTCAACTATTTATTCTACGGCCTTTCTGATTCAGGGGTCATTCTTAAAGAATTGGGACAAAACTTACGATTTAGGGTAAAGAAAGAGGTATTAACAAGGGTACAAACCCCCTCGTATACATAATAACAATTAAACAATATAAAAATTTGTTACGTAAGTTAATTCTTAAATTACGTATATTTTTTACCAATAAGAAAATTCGTTAAAAATTAAAATTTATAGTTGCCTTTTTATGTAACCGAAAAATTGCATGGCAACTAGGCCTCCTTCCCCATCCCTTATTTCTCAAAATCGTCTGATCAAAACTAAGAGAAAGCCATTTAGCCAAAAAAGGAATTAATATGTAAATTTCATTTTAATAATTTATGCGTGAAGAGCCAAAATCAAACATGCATTAATTCAAAAACGTTCAGAAATTACATTAAAAAAAATAGTTTTTTTTACTGAAAGTAAGGAGCGACATTAAAACTTAAAACGAACAGAAATTACTCCGTATATGAAATGGGTTGTCCCCTCCGCAATCCCTCGCTCTTTACGCTAAAGTTTGACTCTTTGCCACAATTCTGCTTTTTTAAAAAATTAAAAGCTTTAGCGTAAAGAGCGAGGGATTGCGGAGGGGACATCCCCTTTCATATACGAAGTAATTTCTGTTCGTTTTAAGTTTTAATGTCGCTCCTTACTTTCAGTTAAAAAAATTGTTTTTTTTATGTAATCAATAAAAGAATCAAAACAAACACTACACAAAACAGAAAGAACAAGAAACTAAAGCAAACGAGTAAGGCCTCTGTGGGCGGACAAATACTTTAGAGTTTAAAAAAATTTGCTTTAAATGTTGTGTTGCGGACGTGTAGACAATGGCTTCGGGGTATTGTCACCACTTTTTCTGAGAATTAAATGAAAATAAAAAGAGGGACCACCCCTTTGTCATACTTTAGTCTTTACACTGAAGTCTTCAAGCTGTTAAAATATATTTCTCATTCAAATTCAACGGCCTTTGTGTTTCAAGAGTCATCTTTAAAGAACTAGGACAAAATTCAAACTTCATAGCAAAGAGCGAGGTAGGATGATGGGGCAGCCCCCCTCATTTAAGAAATGATTTATGTTCGTCCTAAATTCTAATGTTGCTATTTAGTTTCAGTTGAAAAAAAATTATTTTTTAGTTTTATTTCTGACTGTTCTCTAAATCATGCCAGGAAATCCCACTACCTCTTGTCAAACAAATACAAAGTAGAAACAATAGGGAAAATCTTTTCAAGACAGTGGAAATCAGTTCTGTGAATATTTCGGCCCTATGTACAAGGGCCGTCTTCAGCACAATACGAGAACGAGAGAGAAAATATGTATATATAAATAAACTTACATTAAATTGTAAGAATTAAAACTAATAATGTTTCTAAGAACTCTTTTAAAAACAGCCCTAGCATCCTTACTTCAACGAAGTTCAACCAGGACTGACAAAAAGAATGAAGTGAGAATATAAATTCATTCAAACTAAACAGAACAAAGTGTTTAAATTCAATTTCTCAGAGCCAACCTTGCATTTTTTTGCAGCCTGTCTCAAAGGCCTTTTCGTAGCTGGTTCAATACTATTGTTAAATAAAAAAAAAACAAGTTTTTTTAAATGAAAGTAAGGAGCGACATTAAAACTTAAAACGAACAGAAATTACTCCGTATATGAAAGGGGCTTTTCCTTCTCAACGCCCCACTCTTTACGCTAAAATTTGACTCTTTCTCTTAACTCTTCATTTTAAAACAGTAAAAAACTTTAGCGTAAAGAGCAGGGCGTTGAGAAGGAAAAGCCCCTTTCATATACGGAGTAATTTCTGTTCGTTTTAAGTTTTAATGTCGCTCCTTTACTTTCATTTAAAAAAACTTGTTTTTTTTATTTAATTTCTGAACGTTTTTGAATCAGTGCAGGTTTTGATTTTGGCTCTCCGCAGAGGAATAATTAAAAAGAAATTTGTATATTTTTTTTTTTTTTTTTTGGCTAAATGGCTTTTTCATAATTTTGATAGAATGATTTTGAGGAAAAAAGAGCGGGAGAGGAAGCCTAGTTGCCCTCCGATTTTCGGTTAATTAAAAAGGCTACTAGAACTTTTAATTTTTTACGAATCTTTTTATAAGTAAAAGATACACGTAACTTATAAATTAGCTTACGTAGAGAACTTTTGTGTTCTCATGTTTTTATTACATATATGAGGGGGTTCGCCCCCTCGTCAGTACCTCGCTCTTTACACTAAAGCTTAAATCGTGTCCCAATTCATTAAGAATGACCCCTGAATCATAAAAGCCGCAGAATAAATAGTTGAAATTACTAAAAATACTTTAGCGTAAAGAGCGAGGTATTAGGAGGAGGTGAGCCCCTCATATGGGTAATAAATTTTGTTCATTTTAAGTTTTAATGCTGCTGCTTACTTCCAGCTGAAAAAAGAACAACTTTTTCATATTCATTTTTTTGCTAGTAAATCCTGCGCTCCCTTCATGGAAATTTTCTTCCCCAATGACAAATTCCTCGATGGAAAGTTTCCCCAGCATATCCCCATCTTCTCAACCCCTGCCTCCAACCAAAAAAAACTCCTGGAAACGCCTGTACACTTCCCAATAACCATTACTATATGTAAGCACTGGTCAAAGTTTTCAACTTGTAACCCCTCCCACGGGGACTGTGGGGGAGTACCCCAAAGACATAGTTATAAGGTTTTTCAACTACGCTTAATAAAATGGCTATCTCAGAATTTTGATCCGTTGACTTTGGGAAAATAATTAGCGTGAGAGGGGGCCTAAGTGCCCTCCAATTTTTTTGGTCACTTAAAAAGGGCACTAGAACTTTTCATTTCTGTTAGAATGAGCCCTCCTGCAACATTCTAGGACAACTAGGTCGATACAGTCACCCCTGGGGAAAAAAACAAATAAACACGCATCCGTGATCTGCCTTCTGGCAAAAAATATAAATTCCACATTTTTGTAGATAGGAGCTTGAAACTTCTACAGTAGGGTTATCTGATACGCTGAATCTGATGGTGTGATTAAGATTCTATGACTTTTAGGGGGTGTTTCCCCCTATTTTCTAAAATAACGCAAATTTTCTCAGCCTTGTAACATTTGAGGGGTAACTTGATGAAACCTATATATTTAAAATCAGCATTAAAATGCGATTCTTTTGATGTAGCTATTGGTACCAAAATTCCATTTTTTAGAGTTTTGGTTACTATTGAGCCGGGTCGCTCCTTACTACAGTTCTTTACCACAAACTGTTTGATAAATTTGTTTAGTAAAATATTTTTTGTTTGATCATTTTTAATTAAATTTGAGAATAAAGAATTTAGTGAGTATTCCCCTAAGTCCCTGTTTAAAGAAATATTATTATTTATTTTGAGACTAATTTTGATTGATTCTCGAACCACCTGTTTTATCCCCAAATCATTACTGATGAGTGAAGATTTTTCAAAAAGTATCGTGTGGGACGGATTATTAAATATATGCCAACCTAAAGCAGAATCAAAGGTGTTGTTGGAACTATTTGAAATTAATGCCTTGTCTATGTCTTTTTTATGCTGTTGTAACCGCTTTTCTAGATTCTGATGGGTCCTGCTGGCATAGTAATTTCCACAATCACAGGGTATTTGATAGACCCCTCTTTGGCGAGTAACTGGGGTCTTATCTTTACCGGGATTTAAGAAATTAATTATTTTAAAATTATTAGTAAAAAATACGAACAGATTATTTTTTGTGCAAATATTTTTTAATTCTGTTGTGATTTTTGGGATACACGGAAGATAGACAACATTTGAGGGCTTAGCAGTAGCCTCATATTGTGAAATATCTTCTTCGATTTTACAAGAATGTCTTTTTATTCTATGGTTAGTTATCTTATTGACAAAAGGAACGGGGTATCCATTACCAAAAAGAATATCTCTGATAAAGTTTATTTCTGCATTTATATACGAATCGGAGCAAATATTCAGGGCACGATAAATGAGGGAAGTTACAACTGCTCCTTTAACTTGTGGGGGGTGATTTGAATTAAAGGGAAGATATCTATTATTTTGAGTTGGCTTTCGATAGATTCGCTAATCATTAGTTTCTTAAATTCTGGTAAAGATAAGACCCCAGTTACTCGCCAAAGAGGGGTTATCAAATACCCTGTGATTGTGAAAATTACTATGTTGGCAGGATCCATAAGAATCTAGAAAAGCGGTTACAACAGCATAAAAAAGACATAGACAAGGCATTAATTTCAAATAGTTCCATCAACTCCTTTGATTCTGCTTTAGGTTGGCATATATTTAATAATCCGTCCCACACGATACTTTTTGAAAAATCTTCACTCATCACTAATGATTTGAGGATAAAACAGGTGGTTCGAGAATCAATCAAAATTAATCTCAAAATAAATAATAATATTTCTTTAAACAGGGACTTAGGGGAATACTCACTAAATTCTTTATACTCAAATTTAATTAAAAATGATCTAACAAAATATTTTACTAAACCAATTTATAATAGTATTGAACCAGCTACGAAAAGGCTTTTGAGACAGGCTGCAAAAAATGCAAGGTTGACTCTGAGAAATTGCATTTAATCACTTTGTTCTGTTTAGTTTGAATGAATTTATATTATCACTTCATTCTTTTTGTCAGTCCTGGTTGAAGTTCGTTTTAGTAAGGATGCTAGGGCTGTTTTTAATAGAGTTTTTAAAAACATTACTAGCTTTAATTCTAACAATTTAATGTAAGCTTATTATATATATATATATATATATATATATATATATATATATATATATATATATATATATATATATATATATATATATATTTTCTCTCTCGTTCTCGTATTGTGCTGAAGACGGCCCTTGTACATAGGGCCGAAATATTCACAGAACTGATTTCCACTGTCTTGAAAAGATTTTCCCTATTGTTTCTACTATGTATTTGTTTGTTATTGAAAGGCAGTGTGGTCTTTGTCGCTATTTTACTACCTCTTGTAAATTCCCCTCCTCTGAAAACTACTCCCTGGAAACTTTTCTTTCCAGGAATAATTATCCCCATTGAAAGTCTCCCCCCCCAAAACCTACTTCCCGAAAAAATACCACTCTGAGCAAAAATACCAAAAAATTGACATTGGGATGCATTAGATCTTGGAAAGTTTAAACACTTTGGCATGTATTTTACGCAATAATTGTGCATTTTCAAAATCTTTAAGTTAAAAATTTAAAAACAATTTGCGAGCTGATTTGTGAAAACTTCACAATAATATGTATTTTAGGAGGCTATAAAGAGACCATATTTTTTTTGGATAAAATACCTGGCACAACTTATAAGCTAATTTGGGCATTTTTTCAACTTTACTGTAGTCCAGAAAATGATTATGGCTCTAAGAACAAATGTAAACATTTTTTGCGTTTAAATGTAGCTTCGCTTGTGTCTTTTGGTTGTGTAATTGTGCTTAATGTAACCAAGACGGTAGGTTTTTTTTACGGTTTCATTGGAGCTATAAATCTTGATGGAGCAAAATCAATTCCCTTCTAAAAAGTGAAGCATATAAAAATAGTTAAGTTTTAAGTAAAGGCAGTCAACAATTACACAGCTACACCCCATATATTTTTATTTGTCTATAGGAAATATTGTCAATGTACAAAAACAAATATAAACAAAAAAAATGGGAAAACACAAGAAAACTACAATTTAAGACAATCAAATCGCTAATGTGTTGGGAAATAATAACAAGTGCACTAAAATGCAATAAACATAAACGAAATAATAAGAATAAGTTGCCATTATTAATGGCAATTCTCCCTCTTCTTTCCTTCCATTGTTTTCCTCCTCTTTTTTCTTTCTTATATGACATCTTATGCGAATGTATATACCTTCTGTGATATCTAGAAATTTCGGTTTTTCCAAAATTTTGTATTCTCTTTTCCACAATCATTAAAATAATTGGAAAACTAAGCTATTGATAAGAAAACTATTTCTGATACAACTTGGTTGCATAAAATATTTTTTCCTGGATAAACGAAAAACCACACCGCCTTTATATTTATTGAGCTCAAACTCGTGTGACCTATCAGCTGGTTTGGTAATCTAGTCCAGCAGAAACCGTGGTCGAAAAAAAACTATTTGATTCTACTGGACACTGAAAGTGCGTCAGAGCTTGAATCTGGAGCTTTGAAGCTCGAGAAACTACAAAACTGGAAAGATCCTTGTATACGGCCTCTTATCAGATTAAATAAAAAAACAAGTTTTTTTAACTGAAAGTAAGGAGCGACATTAAAACTTAAAACGAACAGAAATTACTCCGTATATGAAAGGGGCTTTTCCTCGTCAACGCCCCGCTCTATACGCTAAAGTTTGACTCTTTCTCTTAACTCTACCTCTTAAAACAGTAAAAAACTCTTCTCGTTTCTTTCACTCTAAACCCGAAAAATGGAATGGAAAACCGTTTTTCACGCCACTTTCTGTCTCAAATACGGTTATTCAACTAGCTCTCTAACACTATCTTTGTTCAGATATGTTTTAACATTTAAACTAGGTAGAATGTTTTTTTAAGTTGATAAAAAGACAATTTGCACTTCTGTTTAAATTAACTTGACAATCTTAATTTGCTCTTTTTATTTTTGCTAGTTTCGATATTTTGATCATGTGACTGATCTAGAATGTGATTGAAAATTGTGTCTGGTCTAGGGATCCACGAGGTATTATCTCATTCCCTTCATAGAAAAACTAAACATTGATAAATGTTAATTATTAGTACTCCCCCCTCCCTTGAATGGTACTTATGTATTATACGTCACTATATCCAGTCTACGCTGTGTATAACTCGATAATAAGCCGGCGTCTTTGTTAGTTTCTTTCAGCTTAGCGGGGGACAAGAAAAAGACAAGTGACAGAATAGATGGGAAATATATGATTTGGAATATGTATTTGTATACTAGGGGGGAAGGGAACAATTTTTACTTCATAATATGCAGAATAATTGTACCTAACACACCTTGCATGCAGACCCGCTATACTTTACCAACCCCCATCCACCCATAACGTGAAAATATATAGCCCAAATTTGTTTCTGAAGAATTATGTTTTCACCCTATTTATGATATTCCATTAGGATTGAGCTTCAAAGAAACAGGTTCTTAATGAAGCACCTGAGTGAGTGGCACATAATACACAAGCATTACTTGAAGTACCAAATACGCACGAAAACTTATAACTTTTGAAATTAAAACAACTGGCATACTTCAAGCCAGAAAAGATTCATCCAAAACTTTGCTATCTCCTTCCCTCAGAATATATTTCACCCCTCCCCTTAAAATATGCACAAACATGTAAACTGGATACTTCTAGATTGTTTAGTTCTTTTTTCCATTTTGCAAAACTTTTTCAGCTAAATGGTTTATCAGAGGCTGCTTAATGGCTCCTGATGTTCAAATAAAAAAAAAAATAGTTTTTTTAACTGAAAGTAAGGAACGACATTAAAACTTAAAAAGAACAGAAATTACTCCGTATATAAAAGGGACTGTTCCCTCCTCAATTCTGACTTTTTCTCTCAACTCAACTTTATTAAACAATAAAAAACTTTAGCGTAAAGAGCGGGGCGTTGAGAAGGGAACAGCCCCTTTCATACACGTAATAATTTCTGTTCGTTTTAAGTTTTAATGTCATTCCTTACTTTCAGTTAAAAAACTAGTTTTTTTTTATTTATGCATGTTTTGAATTAATGCGTGTCTGATTTTGGCTCTCCGCACATAAATTATTAAAATGAAATTTGCATATTAATTCTTTTTTTGGCTAAATGGCTTTCTCTTGGTTTTGATCAGATGATTTTTAGAAATAAGGGGTGGGAAAGAGGCCTAGTTGCCCTCCAATTTTTCGGTTACTTAAAAAGGCAACTAGAACTTTAATTTTTAACGAACGTTTTTATTAGTAAAAAATTAGAATTAACTTACGTAACACACTATTATATCCTTATATTTTATTATATATACGAGGGGGTTTGTACCCTCGTTAATACCTCGCTCTTTACACTAAATCGTAAGTTTTGTCCCAATTCTTTAAGAATGACCCCTGAATTAGAAAGGCCGTAGAATAAATAGTTGAAATTACTAAAAATACTTTAGCATAAAGAGCGAGGTATTTATCTCCTCCTAAATACCTCGGTCTTTATTCTACAGTATTTTTAGAACCCCTCATATGCTTAATAATCTCTGTTCGTTTTAAGTTTCAACGCTACTACTTACTTTCAATTGAAAAAACGTTTTCATGTTTATTTTTTCATTTTTTTTTATAGTAATGTTAGAAAATCCTGCGCCCTTTTCATTGAATTTTTCTTCCCCCATGACATATTCCTCCAAGGAAAGATCCTCCCACGTAGCCCCTTCCCCTCAACCCCACCCCCCAAACAAAAACTCCCCCTGAAGACGTCTGTACACTTCCCAATAACCATTCCTGTATGTAAACACTGGTCAAAGTTTGTAACTTGCAGCACCTCCCCCAGGGATTATGGGGGAGTAAGTCATTCCTAAAGATATAGTTATTATGGTTTTCGACTATGCGGAACAAAATGGCTATCTCAAAATTTTGATCCATTGACTTTGGGGAAAAAATGAGCGTGGTAGGGGACCTAGGTGCCCTCTAATTTTTTTTGGCCACTTAAAAAGGGCACTAGAACTTTTCATTTCCGTTATAATGAGCCACTTGCGACATCTGGGGAAAAGAAAAAAAACAAATAAAAAAATAAACACGCACCCGTGATTTGTCTTCTGGCAAAAAATACGAAATTCCACATTTTTGTACATAGGAGCTTGAAACTTCTTCAATAAGGTTCCCTGACACAATGAACCGGATGGAGTGATTTTCGTTAAGATTTTATGACTTTTAGGGAGTGTTTCCGCCTATTTTCCAAAATAAGGCAAATTTTCTCAGGCTTGTAACTTTTGATGACAAAGACTAAATTTGCTGAAACTTATATACTTAGAATCAGCAAGAAAATCCGATTCTTTTGATGGATCTTTTAGCATCGAAATTCCGTGTCTTAGAGTTTCGTTTACTATTGAGCCAGGTCGCTCCTTACTACAGTTCGTTACCACAAACTGTTTGAAACGCTGGTCAAAGTTTGTAACTTGCAGCCCCTCTCCTGGGAACTGTGGGGGAGTAAGTTATCCCATAGACATAGTTATTATGGTTTTCGACTATGCTGAACAAAATGGCTATCTCAAAGTTTTAATCCGTTGACTTTGGAAAAAACGAGCGTGGGAGGGGGCCTAGATGCCCTCCCATTTTTTGGTCACTTAAAAAGGGCACTAGAACTTTTCATTTCCGTTAGAATGAGCCCTATTGCAACATTCTGGGACCACTTGGTCGATACGATGACACCTGGGAAAAAACCAAAAAAAAAAAAAAAATGTTTTTACCGTGACCGATATTCTGGCAAAAAATACGAAGTTCCACATTTTTGTAGATAGGAGCTTGAAACTTCTAAAGTAGGGTTCTCTGATACACTGAATTCGATGGTGTGATTTTCGTTAAGATTTTATGACTTTTAGGGAGTTTTTCTTCCCATTTTCCAAAGTAAGGCAAATATTCTCAGGCTCGTAACTTTTGATAGGTAAGACTAAATTTGATGATACATATTTATTTAAAATCAGCATAAAAATCCAATTCTTTTGATGTATCTCTTAGTATCAAAATTCCGTTTCTTAGAGTTTCGTTTACTATTGAGCCAGGTCGCTTCTTACTACAGTTGGTTACCACGAACTGTTTGATTAAAATGGTACTGAGAAATATACACAAATGATGAAAGAACGTTTTAGAATTGATAGAATTGTTGGGGTGAGGGGGGGGGGGGACAATTTAAAATCATATCAAAATGCGATACATTTTTGTGGGCGGGACAGAAATTTTGGGAGGGGAGCTCACCTCCTTAATACGGCCTTGCATCTACCCTACCAGAGTGCTAAAAAACAACCCATATTTGCATGGGTGACATCAGACTATCAACATGTTAATGATTAGGAGTTTTGTACAATAATTAGTAAAAGTTTTAAATTAGCGTTTTATTAAATTTAAACTTTAATAAAATTAATGCAAGTTTTTAATTAATAGTTATTTTATTATTCTGGCAGAGAATTTGAAAATATTAAGTTTTCATCCTAAAAAATAAAGTAATTGATTGAGACTTAATTAACATCCTCCCACTATAAATATTGTGGAGAATCATTGAATCCCTATTCAGTAGTAAAATAAACTATAGTGTCCCCTCATATTAAAATTAAATATAGTGTCCCCTGTAATTACTGGAAATTTAATATTTATTCATTTATTTTACTTCCTTTATTCACTTTTGTCTATTTTGCTCTTAAAATGTCACTCTCTTTTCAGAAAAGTTCCTTATTATTTCTTGCATTAAATCATCTGTGTTGCCTTCAAAACTACCTTAAAAATTGAGGTAATTATTATTTTCGTATTTCATTTTTACTGATTACGAAAATAACTACCCTAACATGACGACAAAAAAACATTGATTTGAATGTGACACAAACAATCTTTGACAAGTTAGTAACACAAACGATTACTAAAGAATTTAGCAAAACTTTAGAAATCCAGTCTTAAACCAGGTGCTACTGATGAATGGATACTTAACTTTCTCCCCGCTCTGTTATTATGGAGATTCATTAAGCTCCTTGCATCACCTTCAATTTCTCTTGCATCAATAAATCTCTTAGCAAAGCTCCCTCCATATTTAATATTTGCTGAACATCCTCCCCACTTCCAGCCCTCTGAATACGAACTGCCCTTTTTTGAATAGTCGCAACTGCAATTTGGTATACGGCCTTTACTGCACTCCTGAGTTATTGAGTAGCTGATTCCTGCACTCCAGGCTCCATATGCAGCCGCTGCTTCTCTGCTACCTTCAAAATAAAATATTTGTCAATACCTAAGAGAAACAGAAGAAACTAATCATGAAAAACCATGGGACTTAAGCTACTCCTTTTTTATACTGGCTTAAATCTTACGCAGGAGAGCAATAGCGCCAATGTAGGAGAGAGGGCAAACTATAACTTCAAAATATAGGGGAGGGGGATTTTGTCAGGTTTAAATATGACCGATGAAAATATGAGATAAGGATTTTAAATGAAAATAACAAAAAGCATTTTTGTAGTCTAGAGGGAGTGATTCAATATCTAAGGAGGGGGCAATTTTGTATTATTTTTTTTAATGACAATACCCAGAAAAGGCGTGTTGCAATAAAAATACTCCCAGAAAGATATTCTTCAAAATCCAGGGAGAACGAAGACAGGTCGGACATGAAATGTCCAACAAAGCTACTAGATTTTTTTTTTTCCAACTATTGTAATGCTGTCAAATTTTGCTCTCGCATAACTGGACCAGTTTTTTTTAACACACAAAATTATTTTTAACTAATGGAACGACTGCAGAAGAAAAATGACAGCTACCGGTACTAAGGGGGTATACAAAGCAAAGTTAAATTTAGCACAAATTATCTTTTAATTAGGCGTGGAATTGTAAGACAAATTTGAAATATCTGGCAAGAAAATCCAATGACAGGCTTTCACTCACCTCAAAATCTGTGGCACGCTTAGGAATATGATTAATGAACGGTTTTAAATCATTTTTTTTTTATCAAATGAATTATTAGTGAATGTGGTTATAGTTATATTATTTTGTACTTTCTCGGCAAGCCTCTTTAGAATATAGAGGGGGAGTGATCTTCCTTAATGCGGATCAGTGGTTCCCAATTGATTTCTTGCCATACACCACCAGGACATTTCTAAAATCCTGTTGCCCCCTGGTTGTATTAAAATTTTGTTATTCATAATTTTATGAATATTCACCTAAAGGAAGATTAACTTGGTATCTATTTTTGGATCGTCCTCTAGGCTTTTTTTAAATTAATAAAAAATATTGTCTGAACACGACATTTTTCCCTAAGTTCCACTTTAACTAAACCACTGTGAAACTGAGCCCTCCTGCATCTGACCCCATGTGCAACTGAGCCTCCTTGTAACTGCGTCCCCATGCAGCTGAACCCTCTTGAAACTGAACATTCGTGCAACCAAACCTCTTTGCAACTGAACCCTCACACAATCCAACCCTCGTGCGGCTGAACCCCCGTTTAACTAAACCCTCGTCAAGATCAATCCCCGTTTACTTGGAACTTCGTACAACTCAACTTGTATCATGCAATTTGTTGGTATATTGTTTTCCCTCTTTTCTTTTTTATTGCTTCCATGTAAAAATATCCCACCAATCTAAAAAACCACAATTTATCATTCTGTTCTTTGTATTTGAAACTTAATAGAGGCTTCCAGGCCCAAAATTTCATCTCTTCAGCCTATCCAATTGCAGTAATTTTTTGCATTTTTAATTTCAAAACTTGCTCCTTTTTTTTCAATCCCATATTCTAAAGCAAGAATTTAGATTGTCAATCGAAAATGTCTTTAATTTGACTCTTAGCTTCGTTTTAAAGTTTAAATTTCAAAAGATAGCATAACTGAAAAATTGACCTTTCGATAACTAAAAATAAATTGTATTTACATTATTTATCATAAGACGTGGTTGCCAAAATTGTGTAACTGACAAAAACGGTTGGAAAATTTGGAGACAGAAGCTATTGGAAATGGGGAGAATTAGTGTTCACAATTGGCACCAAATTTACCTAGGTAAAGTTTGATACACGAAGCAAGAGAACAATTACGTGAAAATGAGTCTCGGGGAATTAAGACTACACTACTCAAGGCACACTGGGCTTTAAATTTATTTGTGCAAAAAAAACGACAAAAACAAAACCTTTTGACCACAACAGAACAAAGCCAAGAGGACGATTCAAAGACTCGCAACTTTATAATGATATTCTAACTACTTCTTTAAGTCAAAAACTTGGAAGTCGCCATGATAATTAATAGTAGTTCAGAGCCTGAAATCAATCCTTTTCTTATTTTGAAAAAAAATGGGCCTAATTTAAAATCGGCGTCTGAACCTTCACGTGATTGCAAGATTTACAAAAAATCGTTCTTTATAACACAGCCACTAGTTAAGAGGCAGTTCATTTGTATATGTCTTTAAGCCGAATTTAATTGGACAATTTTCTCGTAGCTCTGTTTGATTTTACACGATATTTGAGCTGAATGATTTCTAGATTTGGTCTGTATTCGGTATTGATTATTGATAAATTTTCATCCAAAATTACTCGCCAAGGGGTAATTGAACAGTTGAGGAGCTGTCTACTCTAGATTACCTAGTTTACATCTTGCAAAAGCACTTTGTCCGCTATACGTAATGCAATCCTCTCTACCTATAGGCACATTTCCATTATAACGCTAGTCATTATATCGCACATGGAACACATCCGCCACGCATGATACGGGTGAAATTATGAGCTACGAAGGTAGATATTTAACATAGCCACGAAATCCTTGAAAACTTCACTATAAAGCCGTCTATGGAGTGAACTCTAAGTAAAAGACTACTTATTTCAATCAAGGCCATATCCAGGGGGATTAGGGGGTTGAACCCCCTCCCAGAAATTTGTTCGATTCGTAACAAATGAATATCAAAAATCTATTTACATGCATTTTGCAAGCTTTACGGGTCAGACAACAATTTCGGGGGGGGGGGTCGAACCTCCTAACCCACTTCTGGATAAGGCCTTGTATTGAACAAAACCCTTCTATCAGAAATTGGTCCTAACAAAAGTAATAGGCAGTGTTGCCGATTCGGTTTGACCCTATTTCTTTTTGCATTTCGGTGGACTGAAATGCAAAACATTCCGGCCTAAAATTGAATTTCCAGCTGATACAATCTTAATGAATCTGCAATAAAAACAAAAGACTAAAAATATAACTACTTTTGAATCTGTAAAAATGGATATCTCATTTTTGAACGGATTTGAGAATTTTGTAATGAAAACTGTTACTAAATTTCTTGAAAAAATACGAAATTTTATTTTCCTTTTTTTGTTCTATAAGAGCCTGATTTCTGCGCAAATGGATTCATGGTCTTCTAGACTATGATGGCTGAATTTCAATCAAGATCAAACCCCTTCTTAGGCAGTTTTTCTCATTTGTATGATTAAAAAATTCTTGAGTCTCTGAGCTCTACCTGCGTGTTTTCCAGATATCCTGTTGCAGAGAACCTCTTCAGTCTGGGGAGGTTTCGGTTGCAGAAGTTGTTGTTTTGTTGCAACCGAAAACTGATCCATATATATATATATATATATATATATATATATATATATATATATATATATATATATATATATATATATATATATATATATATATATATATATATATATATATATATATATATATATATATTATTTTATTCGAGTCTATTTAATCTACTTAATTAATTTAGTATAATCAATCTATTTAGTTTTGTTTTCTTTAGCATTTATTTTATTTGTATATTCTTTTCTTCTACTTTTTGCTCTTCTCTCTGTGAGTAAGTGATTATTATAATTTTTTTTCTTCTTTCAGCAAGTGACTCGTTTGTCTTCCCCTTTCAGTACAGGCCAATAAACCTCGTGGCAACAGTGAAATGTAATATTTTTTGTTTATTTCATGATGGATAAATCTTATCTAAATGAAAAAACTAATCTAAATACCACATAGTTCGGATCTCGAGAGTCTATTTGGAAAATTAAAATTCCTCTAGTTTGTTCCTCCTGAGCAATATATGGTTGAGCCCTGCAAGGCTTGGCAGGTTTTTGTTATATTTGCAGGTTTTGTTAACCAGATTAAAATATCACAAAGGTCATCGTAGGCTAGGGCGAGGGCAGTTTTGCTAACGCTTTACAATTAATCTAATCCCTATTTGCAAAAATTCCCGAGCACTCATTCTGAAGTTTAATTTTAGCACCAGAAACCGTTAATGAAAAAGAATGAAAGTAAATTATTTGCAATTGTCATTCCCTGATACTAACTAGTAATCTAGAAGAAACCTTAAAGCACCAATGCCATTCAAATGATACTACTTTCCCCCTGGACCCATACTGGAGTCAATGGTGGATCTAGAGCAAAATCTTGGGGAAAGGCGCATGGCAATAAGGGCACCAGTGAGCAAAATCTTTTGGAGAGAGCAATGTGACAAAGGTTCCAATAACTAGCCAATTTAATCTAAAAAAAGAAGTTAAAAAGAGGGAAAGGGACGCCAGAAAAAATCTCAGGGTATGGGGGTCTCCCACAACCCTTTGAATCTGCCAATGCATCTTAGAGTTATTCATTCCTAAAAATTAAATTTTTCTTCGATTTTTCCTTGGGTTGTAAACAAAATAATTAAGTATTAGGATAGTGAGACATTATTGTTAGCGCAGCAATCTTTAACCGTGAAATCTTCAACTACAAGGTCTTTTTCTTACAGGTTCATTGACATTTTCTTGGAAGAGCTTATTATTAAAAAAGAGCTTATTATTATTAATAATAAAGAGCTTATTATTGCAATTAAATGACCTTTGTGGTTCAGGAATCATTCTTAAATAATTTGAATAAAATGCCAAACTTTAGCGTATATAAAGGGGTATTGAGGATGGGGCTAATCCCTGTCATATATATAATGATTCTGTTCGTTTTAAGTTTTAATGTTTCTCCTTACTTTCAGCTGAAAAAAACTTCTTGTTTTTTACTTTTAAAATAAAAAGATGAGCCTTCATCCAGCGACCCTAACAGTCAATTCATTCGTGACCATGCTATCAAAAAAGAAATTACAATTTCGTAGATAGAGATTTGATGACTCTGGAATATGCAACTTTTTAATACATAATTTGCATTAAAATAATCTTTTTCTGGGGTTGTTTTTTCAGCTTTTTAAGGTTTTGTATTTTCACAGGATCATATGTTATAATGGGACGCTTTAACTTTAATAAATTTTGCATAATTATAACCACAATAAAAACCGTTTCTTTCACTGTATCCATTGTTGTGAAGTTCCTTTGTACAGTTTTGGTTACTGTTATCACGAGCCGATCTTTACTTACGGTTCTTTACCACATTTTTTTTAAATATTTATGTTATTAAAACTTGTAAAATAATCTGAATATTTTTTTTCCTACCTCGCCTAACTAGGTTCCGACAGCAACCTCAGTAATAACATTTATTTCCCCTTTTTTATAAGGGATGTAAGCAATTTATCATACAAATGAATAAAGAGCGTCTTTACCTTCGCATAATGTTACAAACATTAAGACAGAGAAATTCGTTTAGAATTTCATTTGCACCTTTGTCTAACTTACATCTCATAATTCTTTCTCCGAAATCAGGCATCAAAGTAATTATAGTCTTTCACAACAAGATTAATCACTTCAAATCAAATATTTTGAACTTTAACCCAGGGATCTTCAGATTCATAAATTCAATATTCAGAATAAAGTACATAAAATAAATTTTCTTTCGCTAGTCTGCCGACAAATTTTTTTTTGCATAAGCAAATTCATTATGGAATCATACTGTTAATCATGTTGAAAAGGTAGCTTTATCTTGGTATAACCCGCTGGCACAAAAGATAAGTAGCTATATTGGTTTTTGCACCTATGACAAATTACTAATATGTCAATAAATAAGTCTTTATGAGTGTATTTTAATTAAAGCTGATTGTTTTAAAAGATACGAAGATAATATTAAAATTAGCTTTGGTTCCAGGGAGAACATATAAGTAGCTACACCGGCTTTTGGTCTTGATGACAAATTACTAATAGGTCAATATAAAACTCTTATATTTTAATTAGAGCTGATTGTTTTATAAGATAAAACCTAGGATTAAAAATAGTTTTGGTTTCAGGCAAAACAGACAAGTAGCTATATCGGCTTTTGCGCAATATGAGAAATTGCTAATATGTCAATAAATAACACTTGAATGCATCTTTGAATTTGAAGTAATTGTATTAATGGTAAAGCTTTAGATGAGGCGCTTTTCGCTAACTCTAGAAGCTGCCGTGCTAGGTTAACAGTTAGAGAGAAATTGACCAAGAGTCCAAATCAGAACCAGAGAGAAAGGCACTGGTGGATTCAGGGGATCCCCCCTCAATACGTTCTCTGGGGCCTCCATTCCTTGTTTTTTCGTTTTTTCCTCTTTCGCAAAAATAAATTTGTCAATTTGGTCAATTATTTCCGCCCTTGTCATATTGCCTACCCCCCACCCCCTCAAAGTTTTTTCTTATGGTTTTCTTTTGAAAAAGTTTTCTTTTCAAAAGTTCGCTTAACAATCACCAAAAATTTATTAGAATTTATACCCAAAATCTTAGGAATCTTATGCCAATGCTATAAAAACAAGCTTTTATTGTTATAAAAACAACAAAATATGTTTGTTATAAAATATATATATATATATATATATATATATATATATATATATATATATATATATATATATATATATATATATATATATATATATATATATAAATATATATATGTATATATATATATATATATATATATATATATATATATGTGTGTGAGTGTGTGTGTCTATGTGTAGAGAGAGAGGGAGAGCTTCAAGATATGACAAGCAGTTCAATTTTGTACCAGAGATATATTCCTGAGAGTTTTGTTCACATAGCACAACAGTATTATTAGTCAGCAAAAAGCATATCTACTACACATTTGTTGTAATCAAATATTTTGGGGTAACGAGCTGTAACGTTTACTCGATTCACTCGATTCAATAGTACCCGAAACTCTAAAAAAACAGAACTTTTGAAGCTTAGTGTTACCCATAAAATACTACAAGCCTCAGAATTGATTTTCAAAAAAGGGGGATGTCCCCCCTAAAAAAAAATGATGGAATTTTCCTAAAAATTTTACCATTAAATTCACCGTATTAGAGAGCCCTACTGCAGAGGTTTCAAGCTCCAATAAAATACGGTATTCAAACAGTTTGTAGTATATCGTACTGTAAGTTGGGTAGCAATAGTGACCGGAATTCTAAAAAACTAGATTTTGATATCAGTGAATAAATAAAAGGAACTGACATGAATAGAAATGATCGGAGAGAAGAGTGTCACACGCAAGAGAATCAAAGAAAGATGATGAAGAGGTGAGGCATAACAGTAAGTTCATTTAAATTGTTTTTGCTGTTTCATTTTCAAATTTGGTTCCATACTGAATGCACCCAAGAAAATTTAATCTGCGTAAATTTCTGAACCTATTTTTACATAAGTATTTTATTGGCTGTCTAATGTTTAAAAGCCAACTTACTGGCACACTAAAATAAAATGGCCCGGTTAAAACAAAAATAGGTAGTTACTCTTTGATATATCATTTGAACCTTCGTATTTTGTTCAGGAACTAAAACCTTTAATCTTGTACATAGGAGTCTTACTTTCGTCTCCAAAAAACGTAAAACCGTGTGCCAATGCAGTTCATTACGCCCTATTGCCCTTTCCAAAAGACTCTGCAAAATTTCTAAAATCTTGTGTGTTGATGGGCTCAAAGGAAAATGTTTAATCTCATCTTTTCTCCCAAATCTGGGTTTCAACAAGTGATTGGATGCTTAGACCCTTTTTCAGCAATTATAAAAGTGCATTGGAGGTTGCCAATGCCTCTGGTTCCCAATTAATCCTAAGAGAACATAAGGCAAGTTGTGCTATTAACTAACTTGTTTATGCTCAAGGTCGTATCCAGGCGGTAAATAATTTCTGAGACCACACTGGCTATTCATGATAAAACATAAAATCGCGAAGAAAGGAAGAAAGTGAGGACAATAAGCAGCCAGTGAAAATAAAGTTTTTCACTGACTGTTTATTGCCCTTGTTTTCTTCCTTTCTTCGCGATTTTATGATTTATCAGTATTCAGGGGGAATATTATTTTCTTTTTCCATGAAAAAGACTACGTGAATAAGAAACAACGTACATTGGTTAAAAATAATTTTTCCACAAAATTAGTTTTCAAAGAAAAGTAAAGAGCTCCATTTAGCCACAAATGAGCACAAATAAAGTAAAATAATCTTGTACAAACACCAAAAACAAGAAGAACAATGGGTAATTTGTCAAGACAGTGGGAAACAAATTAAAATGAATATTACGGCCCTATGTCCAAGGGTCATCCTCAGCAAAACAAAAATAAATAATATAATATGGTTGAGCTTCGCTGAGGTAAGGATGCTGGGACTCTTTTGAAAAAAAAACATTCTAGTTTTATCGATTTTATCCTGTTGTAAGTTTCTTCTTCTTATATTTTTTTTTGTATTGCTGAGGACGGCCCTTGGATATAGGGCCGACATATTCATTCAAATTTGTTTCCCACTGTCTTGAGAAATTCCCTATTGTTCTTCTTGTTTTTGGTGTTTGTCATGGAAAGGCAGTGTGGTCTTCGTTGCTATTTAGTAGTATTGTAAGCGTAAAACTGCCACAAATTACCATCATTAAATAAATGAAACCCAAAACGAACAGAAACTACAATAAATAACTGTGTCAAACTCAAAACGAGCAGAAATTAAAATGAGTGGAGCTGGCAGCCTTCTCAAGACTAGAACATAATTTGTATTTTACTGAAATCAAATACATTTTATATGTTTTCACTTTTTTGACTTTATTAAATTAATAATTATTAAGGAATAAATATCAATGTGGGCCTATGTACATTGAATTGACAATCCACATTTATTCGTTTTTTTCCGGTAAAGTGAAAATTATGTTCTGGTCTTATGTTCTTGCTATTTAATAATTATGTTCTTGCTATTTAATAATATTGTAAGCGTAAAACGGCCACAAATCACCATCATTAAATAATGAAACCCAAAACGAACAGAAACTACAATAAATAACTGTGTCAAACTCAAAACGAGCAGATATTAAAATGAGTGGGACTGGCAGCCTTCTCAAGACTAGAACATAATTTGCATTTTACGGAAATCAAATGCATTTTATATGTTTTCACTTTTTTGACTTAATTAAATTAATAATTATTAAGGAATAAATATCAATGTGGGCCTATGTACATTGAACTGACATTCCACATTTATTCGTTTTTTTTCCGGTAAAGTAAAAATTATGTTCTGGTCTTATGTTCTTGCTATTTAATAATTATGTTCTTGCTATTTAATAATATTGTAAGCGTAAAACTGCCACAAATCACCATCATTAAATAAATGAAACCCAAAACGAACAGAAACTACAATAAATAACTGTGTCAAACTCAAAACGAGCAGATATTAAAATGAGTGGGGCTGGCAGCCTTCTCAAGACTAGAACATAATTTGCATTTTACTGAAATCAAATGCATTTTATATGTTTTCACTTTTTTGACTTTATTAAATTAATAATTATTAAGGAATAAATATCAATGTAGGCCTATGTACATTGAATTGACAATCCACATTTATTCGTTTTTTTCCGGTAAAGTGAAAATTATGTTCTGGTCTTGAGAAGGCATGTTGGCTGTCTGCACCACTCATGTTAATTTCTGCTTTCTGCTCCTTTTGAGTTTGACTCAGTTACTTATTGTAACTCGGCGGATTTTGTGGACTTCATTTGTACATTGATGGGTATTTATGGTAGAATTATGCTTGGAAGACAATTGGACTTTATTTCTGCTCATTTTTGGTTTAATGGAGTCTTTAAATTTTCTTTGAAAACTTATTTTGTGGGATAATTATTATTAGGGTAGCTAGTATCTTACTAATAACCTAAGAAGAAACACTTGTGTTAAAGGAAAAAACATTTCATTCTTTCTGACGAATACCAAAAGTCACCCCAGACTATACTTTTAAAAACCGGTTTTTTTTATGACGCTTATTCATCATAGGCTGTGTCTCTTGATACCTCGTGATTGTGACAATAACCTCATCTCATATCTAGGCCTTTCATATTAGGGCCTCTATCCACTACACCCGTAGTATTCTGATAGCTCAAGTTTATCAGCGAATATCCATCTTGTATAATTTATTTGTTTTCGACTCGCCAGTCTTTAGAATGCTGTTGCGCTGCCTCGAATTCTGTATTTTATGCCTTTATGGAAGGTATTCACTAAAAATGAAAAACTTGCTTTACCAAAAGTTTGCTCCACCCCAGTCTGCAGACCACAGCACTACAGTGTTGTAGTATACCAAAAAAAGGCCGTGTTCAGGGGGCTGGTAGTTTGACAGTTTTACCCCCCCCCCCCCAAAAAAAAAGAACTTTTTGTCCAACTCGTAAAAACGTAACAAAAACGAACAAAGAGCAATTTTGATACGTCTTTTGGTACCCTCCCCCGATAAATCTTTTTGTAAAGTCCCCCCACAAAAAAATCCTGGATACCACCCTGCCAAAAATACAAGGATTTACAGCCAAAATTTAGGAGGTTTCAGGCTGTTTCACCCTATCTACAAGCCTGAAAGAGTCGTTAATGTGGCTAGAATAAAATAAACTGACCTACTGAAAAGACATATCCAAAAGCTCGATTGCCAGAACCTTTTGGAGCGAACAGAAACGAACAGAAAGAAGTAGCTGGAATAAAATAAACTGACTTACTGGAAAGACAAATCCAAAAGCTCGATTGCCCGGAGTTTTGGAGCGAACAGAAAGAAGTGACTGGAATAAAATAAACTGACTTACTGGAAAGACAAATCCAAAAGCTCGATTGCCCGGAGTTTTGGAGCGAACAGAAAGAAGTGACTGGAATAAAATAAACTGACTTACTGGAAAGACAAATCCAAAAGCTCGATTGCCCGGAGTTTTGGAGCTAACAAAAACGAACAGAAAGAAATGGCTGGAATAAAATAAACTGACCTACTGGAAAGGCATATCCAAAAGCTCGTTTGCCCGGAGTTTTGGAGCTAACAGAAACGAACAGAAAGAAGTGACTGGAATAAAATAAACTGACTTACTGGAAAGACAAATCCAAAAGCTCGATTGCCCGGAGTTTTGGAGCGAACAGAAAGAAGTGGCTGGAATAAAATAAACTGACCTACTGGAAAGACATATCCAAAAGCTCGATTGCCCGGAGTTTTGGAGCGAACAGAAAGAAGTGACTGGAATAAAATAAACTGACCTACTGGAAAGACAAATCCAAAAGCTCGATTGCCCGGAGTTTTGGAGCTAACAGAAACGAACAGAAAGAAATGGCTGGAATAAAATAAACTGACCTACTGGAAAGACATATCCAAAAGCTCGTTTGCCCGGTGTTTCGGAGCAATTCCATCTTTGGTTTTTAAATTGCTCTTGGCACTCTTTGATCGCAATTTGTGCACCAGTGCCCACTGCAAACATTACTTCAGGATTGCGAGCACACATTTGTTGTTGTTTTTTAGTCAATCCTAAAAACCGTTTGCACAAGGTGTGTGCTCCTATTGCAATAACAGACGGAGAACACCTAAAAAAAAAAAAAATATTGAAAACCACGAGCACAGCTAAAATAACGAAGAAATGGGGATACCTGTTAATTCACCCCGAAAATACCCCCATGGATTTTCTACCACCACCACGCCTACAACAGACAATTACGATACGGAAAATTCCCTTCAACATGCAAAACTGAGCAGTCCAAGGTAAAGAATGAATAAGAAAGAATAGAGAAAAGAAAGGAATTAAAACGTTCTACCTATAGGTATTACCTATATAGTACATTCTACCTATAGTTTATTCTATACCACATGTTCTACCCATATTTCGTAATATATTCCAAAATATGGATAGAATATGTAGTGTAGAATACCAAGTAGTTTTGTTTTTACATTTACATTTCTTTTAATTCTGTTTTTCCATTTTTTTGTTTAAATAAGCAAATAATTTGCCTGTTTATTTCAGATAGGGGATTCTCACCATTTTGTATTTGCTTGGTTATGGCTCAAAGTGTGACTCCACGTTATTTAAGTTAAATTAAATTAACAACCATTACTTTTTAAGCCCAGTGGTCGCAAACTCGATCGTAGGGGATGAGCTGATATAGTTTACTATAGATGTCAGTTCCAGTTGTAGTCCATAGAAAGTAATTCCTCGTACTGGAGAGCACTTCTACTGTTGTAACTAATTCCATATTTCCGAAAAAATTTCAAACTTTATCTTACCCTACAATGATAGCTCAACCCCAATACCACAATACACGAATAAGGAAGAAAAACACAAAAAGGTGGAGTATTTTACACCTTATATTCTATCTGGATTTTGGAATATAGCGAGGTAGAATAATCCAGAACACGTTATTTACTTCATTCTTTTTATTTGTTGGACTTTTCCATTAGCGTAGATAACTTAGAAGACCACACTGCCTTTCCATGACGAAAATATAACAGTTCAAAATAGGGATGAAACCTATTTGTGAATATAAAATAACATTTGTTCACTGTCGATTAAAAACGTTTCATCCCTACCTTGAACTGTTATTTTTTCCATTGGATGTTCAATTTTGCATGTGGGAGAAACTTTCCAGGGGAATGACTGCCCCCTGGGGGATTTGTCCCGGGGGAATGGTCCACAGGAGGAGTTCTTCGGGGGAGATTGTCTGCTGAGGAAATTTTCTTTGGAAAATTGTTAGCAGAAATGAATTTTCGGGACGATGAATTAGCTAAGAACTGAGAAAAGCAAATACCAAAGGTTTAAATGTAACAATCATTTTCTTTTCAGCTACCAACTGTAAAGTTAAAATCATCTTAAAAACTAAATCTTTGTCGGATGCGGTTAGCAGAAATAATTAATCTATTCGGTCAAGCATTTTGATTTTGACTTTGCATTCATAATGTACCCGATCCAAACTCACAACACAGATTCCATGGCAATATCGTTTAGACTCTGAGATTATCGAAAATAACTGAGCAAGTATTCTAAATTTGTTTAAAATCCTTGCAGTGGTAATAGAATTATTTGGTTGTGAAAGTATGTTTTGCTAGATCTCCAGCTTTCTTGCTTATGGAAGCAAAATAAAATGACAAAGTGAACTGGTATTTCACCATAAAGGCCCCCACACAAAACTTTTTTCGGCACCGATTACAGCAGTCCGGTGGGCAAACAATAGCGGTGTAAAAACAGTGCCATTTGCGCGAGATTTCCGAAACAAAACATCATGGGCACCAGTTTTGCCCCTGTGTCATTTGCGCCTTACTGAAAACGAATTATATTACAAATTTTTCCTTTTGTACTAGTTACAACATTGAAAATAAAAATTACAGTGAAATAAAATTTTGAACTGCTGAGCTTTCAGCAATTATTATCAAATATTCAGTCTAATTTTGTTAGTTCTTTCTAAGGACTATTCAAGACACATACTGTTTTGAATAAATCGCAAACGACGCAAGCGGCTTACGACCTTTCCAGTTAGAGAGGGGATAGCCAAACTGGTGTTTGTAGTGATATTTGTTCGTTGTAAGTTTGATTTGAGCATTCAATTCAAGTTTTACTCCTTTTGAGATTTATTTATTCGTTTATATTAGTACCTTTTGTAAGTTTGTTTGCTATGATTGTTTATTTAATTTCTGATCGGTTTGGGTTTCATTTACTCTTTAATAGTAATTTCTGATCGTTTTAAGTTTGAAGCATTCTAGAAATTAATTTCTGCTGGTATTAAGTTTAGTTTGGATATTTACTATTCTTTGAGAAACTTCTTTTTCAGAAATTATTTTTAAATGTTTATTGAAAAGGGGGAATCTCCAACTTTAGATTTCCAATTGGATCAAAATCTTTGAGATTGTTCCTCGGGGCAAGAGAACATAAATTTTGTGAGTTTGTGGGTGTCATTAGGGGGATCTGGCGTTTACCCAACGTCCCCAAAAAATTTCCTCTTGGAAAAGATCCCCCTAATAATTCCCCAGATGGAAAATACCCCCCTGCAAACTATCTCCTCAAAAAATCTCCCGGAAATCCCCCCAACCTACAGAAATTTTACAACACGCAAAATTGAGCAACCAATGGAAAAATAAAAAATAGGTATCTCAAAAGGTTGATTAGAAGTTCTAAAAATAGGTATCTCAAAAGGTTGATTAGAAGTTCTAAGGGGTAATAAACAGACCAGATATAAAAACAGTTTTAGGACATGGGCTGGTTGGTCTCCAATTACTTTTGACTTATAAAAAAGTACTACAACTCTCATTTTTTCATCAGATGAGCATCCTCCAAAGTTTCTAAGACTACGAGGAGGAGGTGGTGATGAGGGAGGGGCAATCCCCTCGTTTAGGGAATAATTCTACTTATTTTGGGGTTTAACGCTACTCTTTATTTTCACAATTACAGCGTAAACCAGAAATATTCCCAGAAATCCAGGAGTTAAATATCAATTTCTACGTCCCCCTTCCGCTTCCTTAGAACTAATTCTGTATTTACCTGATGGCTCAATGAAGGGTGGAAATGTTTGTCCAACTTGTTAAAACTCAATACAAATGCATAGAAACACATTTATGATACGTATTTAAAGTTCTTCTTACCCCTCCTTATTTTCCACGGAGGAAGGGATTTCCATGGAGTGGTAAACACTTACACCCGTTCGAAGGTTTGGAAAGAAGCCACACAATTTTCTATCCCGGATAAATTTGGAAGTGAAAACCTTAAGTCTTTGGACCAAGAGGAGTCTAATTCACAGAAGAAAGACGTATGGGTATCTTCCATCAAAAACACTCCTTCATCATGCTCGGAAAATTTTAACTTAATCGTGTCCGGAAAAATTCTTACAAAGTGGACCAAAAACAAACAAAAATGCCCACTCCTGGATTTTACTTGGGTGTACACAGTGTCATTTAAAGGGGAATATACCATTTTTCGACTTCTTCCATATAAACAATAAAAAAAGCATTGTCATCGGAATACCCCGAATAAGGTATTCTCTAAAATATAGAGAGGGAGGGCAAATGATCTCCGCCACATTGACAGCACTACTAGTAAGTAAATCCCGAATCTTATACTAAAATACTCCAAATACAGAGAAAATACCCTAATTTCGAAGCCAGCCATACAAAAAATAGGAGGAAATCACTGTCTGAAAACCCGCGCAAAGTGCACCCTTAATAAGTCACTTAAAAATGCTGAGTTTGAGCTCTAATCTAGAAATGCATCCTAGTTAGAAATCTTGGTTACATCTTGAATAATACACGACAGGTTTTAGCTTAAATAACACCACATCAGTCAATCCTTGGCCCAACACCCCTCCACTTTAAAGCTTCTAGACCGTTCCAAACATTTCTTCCTTTCAACTAAAGGTTTTATAACTTAACTGCCATACCCGAAATTAACTGGTTCAAAAAAAGGCATATATTCATTAAGAATAAACAGTATCATCCAAATAACATCATACAATACAAAACAAGAAAGGATACAAGAAACAGTACAAAAGAATTACCTCACCGTAAAAAGCGATAACACTAGCAAGACCCTTTTCATCTTGTCAGAGGTTGACATAAAACTGTCTTTTTTCTAAAAAAGACACTTAAGCTTATATGAATTTTGTATCCGGGAAGGGTAGACTCTACAAAAATCACGAATTGATTTTATAACCAATTTTGAACATTTCTACATCCTTGTATTAACAGCAGGCGGACTTATAACAATGACCTGGATTTTAACCTTTTAAGTTGTTTTTAAATTATCTTGTAAATATACGATGAGTTGTCATACCGCATTCACGAACAGCTTATTTGTTATAATTTTCTTGTCAAAAAAAGTCATCGGTTTAATTTCCTTTTTCGTTTAAGGAAAAGTAACTAATCCGAGATTTACATTCTGTGTTGGCCATTTCAAGAAAATATAGGGGAAAGGGAATGTACTTTCAAAAACCTAGGTGGAGTTAATTTTTTTTTATCATTTTCTTCAATGAAAATGCAAAAAAATAAACACAAGAATTGCCTTTTTTAAATTTAAAAGGGGTTGATACCCTTAAAGAATTTTTATTTTTGGCTGTGTCCTTTTATTTGTCATAGCGTCAACAAAAAAAAAGAAATAAAGCACCATAATAACCAAGACAACTGAAAAGACTAATGACACTAATGACACTAAATGACAACTAATGACATGTAGATTAACAGTTTAATGTGTATTCATATTCATTTCTGAGAGTCTCGGCAATTTTGCATTGATTAATGTTATCAAATAGTAAACGTTTAAGTTAATTTGTTTTCAGTAAAGCACACACGAGCAACTGATTCATGCAAGAGATTAGATAAATAAAACCAGTTTTTCAACTAAAAGTAAGGAGCAAAATTAAAACGTAAAAAGGAGTAGAAATTACTCCGTATATCAGCGGGGTTGGCCCTTCCTCAATACCTCGCGCCTTACGCTAGAGTATTTTATAACTTTAAAAAAAGCTTCTTGGACTAATTAAATGGCCCTTGGGTTTCAAGAGTAGTCCTTAAAGAATAGAGACAAAAAGTCAAACTTTAGCGTAAAGAGCGAGGTATTGAGGAGGGGGCTTCCCCCTTATATAAAGAGCAATTTCTGCTCGTTTGAACTTTTAATATTGTCATTTACTTTCAGCAGGATTTTTTTTTTAATTTAATTTCTGAACGTTTTTATGATGATACCGAAAAATCCAGCTTTATCTCGTGGAAAATTTCCTCCTCGCACAGAAAATTCCTCAAAGTAAAGTTGCTTCTACGCACCCCCCCCCCCCCCCACTCCCCATCCAAAAAAATTCTTGCAGACCCAATAAGAAATACAACACGTAAAATAGCAGATAAATTTCGTAACTTTCAGCCCTTTCCCCTGGAAATTTTTTTAATCAAACTTTCACTTAAAACTTTGAAACTAAGACTTTAGTTTCAGAAAATTTTTCAAATCATGTCGGATATCCTCCTCTATTGAAAATATTCCCTGGAAATCCCCCACATCCAGTGGAAAGTTGCCCCCGATGAAAAATCTCTCATGGAGAATTTATCTCGCAGAAAATAAAATCACCTTCCCCATGGTAACTCCAGATAATCCCAACCCGCTGAAAGTATTCCTAGGAACATTTCTACATTTGAAATTTAGTGGGCAAAGACAAAGCAAGACAAATTAAAAACAATTTCATAAAGGAATTCTTGCAAATTCCCCCAGTGTAAAATTTCCCATGTAAAGCTCAACCTCGTAAACTTTTTTCTCGAAAAAAAAAGTCTGCTCTCTCTACACGTTCTAATAACAAATACATTCATAGGTAATGCAATAGCATTGCCTAAGTAATGAGCGAAGTGGGCACAATGTAATATTTATTTCTTTGCTTTTTTTCTGACCAAGGCATTTCGTTTAAGAGAGGTTATCGTAGAAACTTCACAAGGAGTTCAGTCGACTGGAAATCGAAAGTTCTAGTTTCCTTTTCAAGTTTTTAAGAGTCAAAAGTGATTGTAGGGCAACTAGCCCCCCTCCCTTCGGTCCCAGCATTTTTCCAAACACACCCTGTCAAAATTTTGAGATAATCTTTTTGCTCAGCACAGTTGGAAGGTCCATTGATTATGTCTTTTGGGATGTCAATAACACCCCCTAGTACCCCCCCCCCCAGCAAAGGGCTTAAGTTGTCCAAATTGCCCATTTTCATCATGTAAGGTTTTTATAGAAGGAGTGGTTGTATAAATTCGGAGGGACTCAATCAATTGAAATCGGAAGTTGTAGTAGCCTTTTTAAGAGCCAAAATGATCGGAGGGTTACTAACCCCCATTCCAAACCTTCCTTTCCCCAAATATATCCTATCGAAATTTCTGTACACTTTTAATAACAAATACTATTTTAAGCAGCACATTAACACTGCCTAAGTAAAGAGCGAAGGGGGCGAAAAGTATTATTTATTTCTCTGTTGTTTTTCTTCTGACCAAGGCATTTCGCCTAAAAGAAATTTTCTTTATATTGAAAATTCCAATCTTTGTAAGATATAGAAGTTATTGGACGGAAGACCCCCCAACCACCCAACGCCCTTCATTTCTCCAAACACATCCTATCAAAATTTTTATATATTCATTTTGTGCAGCGTATTTGACAGGTCCAGCAATTATGTCTTTAAGGCTGTCAACCCCCACAACCCTCAGCGTAAGGGCCATAAGTTAAGCTAGTTCCCCATTGTTAACATGTAAGGTTTCTATGGAAGGAGTGGTACTATAAACTTCGGGAGGAGGCTCAATCGATTGTAAATGCATGTGATCAAAATTTTGAAATAGCTATTTGATTTCCAATAGCCCAAATATCCTTTTACAATGTCTCCAGGGTTGACAAAAAACCCCTTACCCTTGGATATTGAAAGTTCTGATTCTCTTTTTAAGATTCGGAAGTGATTAGAGGACAACTATCCCCCTCACTCATAGCTTCTTTTCCCCAAATGCACAAGATCGAAATTTTGAGGCAGCCATTTTGTTCAAAATCATCCAAAGATCATGCAACAGTACCTCTGGGGTTGACAAAGACACCCGTCCCGAACCTCGAGTGAAGAGTTGTAAATTATGGTCTGGGGGCATATAAGGTTCTTATGGAAAGAGCGGCCGTATAAACTTTGGATGAGGCTCATTTGATTGGAAATTAAAATTTCTAGTTGCTTTTTCAAGGGAAGGATCTACATTAGTTCATCCATTGATAGTGAGAAGGTTATTCTCAATGATATTCCGAGAGATGTTCTTGGTTTTAAACAGAATATAATAAATGGTAGACTTTGTGGCAACACTTCGCTGACTATCCACCTGGCTTCTCCTCGAGCAGTTGTATATTTCTCAACGCTTCATTCGTTGAAACATCGAGAGTTGGTAGTATCAACATTACTCTCCTACGTGTTCTTGTCAACGAAAAACCAGTCAAGATCACATTCATCATTATAATATAAAGCATCTTCATCATATTCCTGTAAACACTTCTTATTTGGAACTCTCCCAGTTAACACTAAGATCTGAATTAGGTCATCCTTTAGCAATAACAAAAGGTTTGGCCGTGATGACAAGTCATTTTTGACCTGTTCAATAGCATAAAATCCATTAGAAAAATGGCATTCATTTGTCCTGATATTGAATGCTCTGTTGCTATTCTTTGTCCAGTACAATTGGGTTAGGGAATGGACCTTTACAAAAGCCATTCTTCAATGCCAGGCTATGGTCTTGGCACTTGGTTTGCTAAGCTGTTTCACTCTGCACTACCCATGGCTAAAAAATATATTGTACTGGCAGCCACGGATTTTGTATCCTCTACAATACACGATTGAGGCTCTGGCAAGGATTTAAACAAAAACCGCTAGGAAAATCTCAAGCCTGCTGCACGATCCCTTGGTGAGCGATTGAAATCTCGACAAATGTTTCTTTATCTTTTTTTATGTATTTATGTTTCTGACTCTGTTTGCATATTTTTCTCTCTCTCTCTCTCTCTCTCTCTCTCTCTCTCTCTCTCTCTCTCTCTCTCTCTCTCTCTCTCTCTCTCTCTCTCTCTCTCTCTTTCTCACTCTCTAAGCCTATATGTCTGAGTGACTGCGGTGTTTGCTTGTCTCTCTCTATCTCTCTGTACCTGTCTTTGCGTGTTTGTGCGTCTGACTGTGTCTTTAACTTGACTAAAGGCCCTGTTAGCCTATCTCAGATTCTAATATCTATGAGCCTGCTAATAGTATAAATGCCTCTGAAAATTCCTTTTCTTGCATCTCCGACTTTTTAATAAACATTCTAAACGTTCGATCTGCTAGCGTACCCTAAAAATAGTGGAAGCATAACAAAGTCAAGCATAAAATATTTACATTGAAATAACGACATGTAGAATATCATCATAAAAATAAAAATGAATGCTTTGAATTCATTCCATAAAATACTTCATTATGGCTTTTCTTTACATAGCACTTATTCAAAAATTCCTTATTCAAAACCAGCTCAAAAGAGTCCGAAAAAGTCTGAGCCCACAAATTCTAAGTCCAAAAAAATGGGGTAAAATGTTGGGGGAGGGGCATTGGGCCCCTTGGAGGTTGGACATGGATGACCAAGGGTTTTCATATCATCGCTTAAAATATATACGACATTGTTATTTTCGACTTTATGCATATCCCCAATGTTATTTAATATTTTCAAAAAGGACAAAAATGTATTCATATAATTATCAGGACTTAAATATTAAATGTTGTAATAACTGGTCACTCCTTTCATTCATTGAAGATCGAATATTCGCTAATCATGCCCTGACAGGAATTTGTAGGTCCTTCACCCAAAAGCGTCGGATACCTGTATGGGTGGAATAGTTGTCTGTATGTAGGTCAATTACCCAAATTGTATATAGTCTGTAGCTTTAGTGACCAAATAAGGGTGTTAGCTCAGTATCTATGCTATTAACATTACTTTTACCCCAATGAAGCTCTCTCTTATAAAATCATTCCCCTTACGAATTCTGTATTCATCTCGCATCTATCAATTAAAAATTGATTGATTCCTCTATCAATTAAAAAATTGGGGTTTTCTGTAGACTCTACAAGGCCCAAGGGATATTGTCACTATTAGCTTCCTTCGTTTTAAGCTATTTTATTAAAATATCAAATTAAGAATATAAGGGACATTACAACAAAGTCCCTAATAAAACAGTGCTAGCTTTCATATTGAGGTTTTTACCTTGTTTAATGCGTCTCTTAGTTACCACCAGATATCTTTTGTAAGCCAAATTTACAAATTTTGTAAGCCAAATTTTCTCTCTTTATCTTTGTATTGACAAGCAAGGCTGTAATGATAATAACGAAAACCCACATTTGCACTTGGCAAATTAAGTGAAGTATGAGCCTGCTATATATTTAAATACTTCGCCAAAAATCGTTCTTATATCTCAAAATCTGTTTGTTTGTTTTTTACTAGGAAACTATGAATAGGCTCTTAATGGCTGGCCGCCCCTATGCTTCAGCCTACAGTAGCCTACTTAGTAATACGTGATGGATTAATTGGCACTTTTTCACTGTATTTCATTCCCTACTAGCTAGCCCTTTTGTGCATTTCTGCTATCTCAAAATAAAGGAATTTCAAGGGAAATCCCTCCGGAAAATTCAATCCTGCAAAAACTCCTCGTTCACGGAAAGCTCCCTTGGATAATTCTCCCCCAGAAAACCGCCCCATGCAAACCCCCCCCCCCCCCGTGAAAAAATCTCCAACACAAGAATTTTTCACCCATGGTAAAAACCACCCTCACGAAAACTTGCCCCACGGGCCTTATGGAGTTTTTTCGGCAGTCAGGTCACGCGCCCCTCCTTTCACCTTCAAACCCATAGTTGGTTATATACATTTGAAAAGATGTTGCAAGTTAATATACCAAAAAAAATTCTAGGTTTTCTAATGCCGTCTTCGGGGAGGCTACGGGGCTTGACCCCTTCCCAGGGAATTTTTAACCAACTCGCAAAAACGTAACAAAAACGTATATAATTAAGTTTCTGATGCGTTTTTCTTTAGTTTTCTTTTTATTTTAACCCCCCCCCCCCCAAAAAAAGAGTCCGAGATGTGCCCTTGGGCTTTTCACATATTTTAGAAACTACATATTTCTATTCCCATTTAAACAAAAGTGGAAGTGCACCTGCCCATAGCTTTGGAAATACAGACATAAATCTTGTCAGCAGGATTTGAGCGTTCACAAATTTGAAAGGTATTTCTGTGTCTTTACCGACAATGCTGTAATTTACACCCTTTTGTGGCGGGTCGACTTGGCTAATGGACGGTTAAAATCATTGTTGGTGGGCAGAGTATCCAAACTTTCAGAATTCCTTTTAAAATATTTGATTCAACGTTCTCAACATTATAATGGTTCTACAATAGAGTTTTGAATGGTACTCCAAAACGGACACGTTTCATGCAATCAATGTTAAAAAAGGGTACCGGAGGGACTTTTTAGGACATGGAGGGTTTTATACTTAAACAAAAAAGTGTTTGGACATAACTAATGCTCCCCTAATTTTGTCAAGGGAGTGTCTTTCAACGCTTCTTAGGAGAATGGCCTGTTAGTAATTTGTTAGGATAGTAAATTTCCATGTGCACAGGGAGTTCCTGTGTAGGAAAAATATGTAACATGCTAAGATTATGTATGGATCACAAAATTTGCCTGACGAAGACAATTTAAAGAGAGGGCTACTCAGGAAATTTCCGAAAATATAGAGGTTCTCTCTAATCAATAAAATGATGTTTAGGTAAAATAGGGGCTTTCCCCTTTTGACAAGTCTTCATCTTCCTGAGTCTTATTACGATTCTTTTTAGGATGCCCTTGTTTATAATTTCCACATATAGTAAATTTCTATAAGTATTGGGAATTCCGGTGTTTACAAACATTTACAGGTTCTAGTTACAAACCTGCCAAAACCTGCATATATGAAAGATTTGTGTTTGTGGGGGGGGGCTAATTTTTTTTTTACTTGATGCTTTGAATAAACAGTGCCCAGAAATTTGAGAATACTTAGAATTGGGTGGGAGGCTAATACCTCCTGTCTACGGTCCAGGACTAGATACTGGACAAAATTTTAACATTCTCTTAGAGGTTTTCCCAATTCCGATCTAGCTTAACAAATCTTAGGTCATTGTATACACTAGGAGTGGCCAAAACTGCGCTGTGCCGTATAAGCTTACGCGTTTCTCTCACTCGTCACAGGTAGATACGAAATTAAAATTTATAGTGTCTCTTTCGCATATAAAGGACGATTTAGAGGCCATGTGCTTTTCTTTCTAGGCAACTGAAAGCGCATTGGGGAATTAGACACATGCTTAAGAATTTACCTAGAGGGAGGGGCAATGTTTGAGCCTTGAATTCGTCAAAATAGAAAAGATAGATAATTCACGTGCTAATTGTCGATAATTACAGGGCAAACCGAAAAAGTCATCAGATCTTTTAGGAAGAACAGAGGAAAAGACACCCAGACCCCTTATTCATTTGTTTTCTCAACAAATTGACATCAATTTGTTGAAAAACTCAACAAATAGAATTTTTTTCTCATTCGTCAAAATAGAAAAGATAGATAATTCACGTGCTAATTGTCGATAATTACAGGGCAAACCGAAAAAGTCATCAGATCTTTTAGGAAGAACAGAGGAAAAGACACCCAGACCCCGTATTCATTTGTTACTTTATTTTTTATTGTATTTGCCAGTAAAAAGGGCACATATGGAGAATTTTTTTTCTCAGGAGAGGAGACGACAATCATAAAAATAAAGGTACTTACATGTTATAGCAACCACATCAAAGAAGTGAAGTTAGGCTAATCCTAATGAAATATACCAAAATATGATGAAAATATAATACCTTAGTAACAAAATTTTGGAAACGACAACAAAGAATTATGGAAAGCTGCCCACCTAAAACGCAATAATAAATACCTGACCTAACCAGCTCTATATATTAAACATTTAATTAAAATATAACTGCATAGTAGTTTACCTCACTGAAACTTATGCGGATATGTGGTGAGTCAAATAGCATCTTACCGTAAGACTCGCAATATCTTCAAATCCTACTAGAATACTCATCTAAAATAATTACATATTTTAAAACATTCCTCAAGGCTATGAATCTAGAACAAGGATATCATTATCCAAAAATTTGAATATTGGTCATCAGGCCCAAATAAAAAGTTTGGTCTGCAAACAAGTTCAAATTACATCTATTTTCTTATTTTGATGAAGGCGGCTCTTACCCCTTCCATTTTCAAATAAGGCCTTATTGGTCGCTTACAAGAGGCCAATGATCAAAAACTGTACTACTTCCAAGCAAATATGTCATGGAGCAAATTAGCATCAAACAATTCGTGGTAAAAAAAAATTGTAAGTAAGGAGCAACTTGGACTAATAATAACCGAAACTCTAAAAAAGGGAGTGTTTGAAAACAATTGATTCGCCAAAGAATTGGCTTTTTATGCTGATTTCAATATATAAGTTCCATTAAGGTTAAAGTCGCCGATCAAAAGCTACGGGTCTTAGAAGATTTGTATGATTGTCGACAAAGAGAGAAATACCCTAAAAATGCAGGCGACCTTGACGAAAAAAAAAACATCATCAAAATTAGAATATCAGAGAACCATTTTGTTGAGCTTTAAAGATCCTATCCGCAAAAAAATAATCATAGCTTAGAATTATTAAGAACCTGTAAGATGAGCCAGACGCTGTAATGCTGTGTAGTGGTGTACTCGCTTCTAAAGAATCTAGTAGTCTATAAAGAAATAAAAGGTTAATATTGAAGTTTATTTTAAAGCTTAATTTAACCAAGCTGATTCAAATAATATTTGATCAGATTATTTAAAGTTATGTATAATTACGCATCAGGTATTACCAAGGGGGGGGGGGGGATGAGTCACTGTTTAGATCGGGAGAGCTCAGCATGATGCCCCAGAAGTGTATTTGTATGTCCTGCTTTTCTTAGCTTTACACAAGCTTTCAGATAAATATCGAACAGGGTCTGAGGGATTTGGGAGCTACAGGGATGTTGATTTTGTGGAGAAACAGGAAAACGCGTGCGCCTCCTCCACTTCGAGATTTTGGAAAATATATTTGTTTTTTGGGGATGAGGGTGTATTTGAAAAATACCTTTTTTGGTGTATTCATTGAAAAACACAAGACAATAAACAAATCTCCCATTCCCTATATTTCATAGACATTTTTACCCTATCCACACCTAAAAACAGAAAATAAATAAATAAATAGTGCACTGAAGGCTAATTAAAATTCGATTCTTATGATGTAACTATTGTTATAAAAATTCTGTTTTTTAGAGTTTCGTCTTCTAACAGAAAGATTCGTAATTTATCCCTATAGATAAATACACCAAGAATTTTTCTATGTAAAGTAGAACGAATAGGCCTATCATCTTATTGAGCTCTGACGTACAATAAGAGGAAGGGACACCCTCCCTCATATACAAAAATATTTTTGTTTGTCTTGAGTTTTAATGTTACCTTCTTACATTCAGTTTAAAAAGTTCGTTTTTTATTTATTAAATCGATATGATAAAAGGAAAAAATGACGAAAAATCGGACCAGCAAAGCTTTTACGTGAGAAAAATCTAAGGAAAAATATTTTCAGTGAACAAAAAAATTCAATATATCTTAATTAAGAAAAAATTCAATCTATACTTTTTAATAGCCCTTTCAGTAATGCACAAACAATAATTAGGGTCTAGGTATAAAAACCACGCCATGGCAGGGGGTAAGTTTCGACAGGTTTGGTAATGAAACCAAGAAATTAGACTTTACGGGTATTCTCATTTCCTCATTAAATAATTGATGGCCAAAAACCTGTCGTCAATGGCAGACCTACCACTGTTTTAAAAGCAGTTTCGGCAAATTCTAAGCTACCACTTGCAAGATATAGAGTAAAATTTCAGATAGGATTTTTTTGCAGCCCCAAAGAAAGTGGGTGAATTGCTCATTTCTATTTTCTATTTACTTTATCACTTAATAATTTTCTATTTACTCTACATGCTCGTATGACTTCTTCTGCTTCGATGTTTGCTAATAAAAAAAATAATAATAATAAATAAAAAACAATCAAAATCATGAAATATACTAAAAGCATAACGCTTTTAAAATATGCTATATTCATCCATCTACAGGTCTACATTACAGAGATATAGATATCTTAATAAAAAGAGCGCTGATATAATAACTTCTTAATTATGAAACAACCATTTTAAGAAATTTTATTTAGTAGAACCTTGAACATGGGCTTTGAATTAAATAAAACAAAAAAAAAAAAGTTTTTTTAACTGAAAGTAAGGAGCGATATTAAAACTTAAAACGAACAGAAATTATTCCGAATATGAAAGGGGCTGTTCCCTCCTCAATGCCCCGCTCTTTACGCTAAAGTTTGACTCTTTCTCTCAATCCTACTTTTTAAAACAGTAAAATACTTTAACGTAAAGAGCGAGGCGTTGATGAGGGAACAGCCCCTTTCATATACGGAGTAATTTCTGTTCGTTTTAAGCTTTAATATCGCTCCTTACTTTCAGTTAAAAAAACTTGTTTTTTTTATTTAATTTCTGAACGTTTTTAAATTAAGGCATGCTTTGATTTTGGCTCTTCGCATATGAATAATTAAACGAATTTTACATACTAATTTATTTTTATGGCTAAATGGCTTTCTCATAGTTTTGACCGGACGATTTTGAAAAAAAGGTGTGGGGCAGTAGGCCTAGTTACCTCCATTTTTTTTGGTTATTTAAGATGGCAACTAGAACTTTTAATTTTTTACGAACGTTTTTATTAGTAAAAATATTCGTAACTTACGAATTAACTTGCGTAACAAACTTCTATATTCGTATATATTTATTACATATATGAGGGGGTTCACCCCCTTGTCAATTTCTCGCTCTTTACACTAAAGCTTAAATTTTATCCCAATTCCTTAAGAATGACCCCTGAATCACAAAGGCCATAGAATAAATAGTTGAAATTAATAAAGTTAAATTAGCGTAAAGAGTGAGGTATTAGGAGGTGAACTCCTCATATGCATAATAGTTTCTGTTCGATTTAAGTTTTAACGGTGCTCCTTACTTTCAGTTGAAAAAACTTTTTCATATTTATTGTTTCATTGTTCTTTAAAAAATGATAAAAAATCCTGCACCACCTTCATGGAAATTTTCTTCCCCCATGACAAATTCCTCCATGGAAAGATCACCACGCATAACCACGCCTAGGTGCCCTCCAATTTTTTGGTCACCTAAAAAGGGCACTAGAACTCTTAATTTCAGTTAGAATGAGCCCTCACACGACATTCTAAGACCAATGAGTCGATACGATCATCCCTGGGGAAAAAATAGATAAATAAACACGCATCCGTGATCCGTCTTGTGGCAAAAAATGCAAAATTCCACATTTTTGTAGATAGGAGCTTGAAGCTTCTACTATAGGGTTCTATGATACGCTGAATCTAATGGTGTGATTTTTGTTAAGATTCTATGACTTTTAAGGGGTGTTTCCCCCTATTTTCTAAAATAAGGCAAATTTTCTCAGGCTCGTAACTTTTGATGGGTAAGTCTAAACTTAACGAAACTTATATATTTAAAATCAGCATTAAAATTTGATTCTTTTGATGTAACTATTGTTATAAAAATTCTGTTTTTTAGAGTTTCGGTTACTATTGAGCCGGGTCGCTCATTATAACAGTTCGTTACCACGAACTGTTTGATGAACTCCTTTTCAAAATGAGGCTATGACTTCGTGCCTACTTTTAAGGCCTCACAAAATTAATTTTGGAGGCTGTTTCGCTTACTGCACATCGGTGCGGTAAGTCGGTGTATGGTGTTTCGAATAAAATTCGGGATGAGGACACTTGCAAGAAGGGATTCAGAATACTCTTCAACCGGATTTCAGGCTCAGATTGGTCCTCACCTTGTTATTAGTCATTCTCATGGACAAATACCTGCTCAACCTTTGGTTGACCTTGGTTTCTTGGGCTCTCAAAATTTTAACTATGGTGCTAAAACTCCAGAAATCGATTGTGTATAATATGTAAATGATTGAATAATATCTTAGGCAGGAGATCTTAAGCATCTCCTAGCTCTGAAGAACTGGTAGGCGACCCTTGCAAAAGCGTGACTTACCTTGAAATTGGGTATGCATATGGATCTATAGTTTCTGTCTTTCCCCTTAAAGTTTCCTAATATTGTGGCAATGTTCAAAGCCATTTAACAGCTAGGCTTTTAAAGATGAAAGCCTAATCTGACCTATGCAAAGGAATGAAACAGGATATGCCTCTCAATTCTTGTCATAAGGTCACCTATCAAAAAGATCATTGGGCCTCAGTCGAGCTTGACTGGCAGCCAAATTGAATATCCTAGTGCAGAAAAAAGTTAAAATAACCACATGAGACCCGGCTTAGAGTTCCATTGGACTTTAAAAAACCATAGTAAATACAAAAATATTTATGGAGTGATTTATTTTTGAATTTTGTTTTTGATTTTAAACTTTTTATAACATACTCACAAAAATATGTGCAATTATGTTTTATTTAGATTATGGTCAACAGTATTCAAACGTCTACAACTTTTCTGTTCTAGATATGTAATTACATGTTTGATCATAAATATCAAAATACTTTTAAAATATTCCGTTTTTAAAGCTTGTATTTTAATGTGAAAATTTTTATGACAAACAATAAAGTCAAGATCAGATACAAAATTTATGTTTTGGGAGAGGTACGCTAGAAAAAAGATGTCCCCTTATTTCGTGTTGTTCACCCCCCCCCCCTATAATTAGTATAAGTTTTACTCTTCGGGGGAACCCCAGTCTAAAACTTGGGTGTCAAAATATATTGCATAAATATAGCTGGAAGGACATGGCTATAGTAACATCGCTGTTTTATTACTCAGCTCAAAATTAAATACAATAAAATAAATTTTAATTATTACTAATTAAAATTAAATTAAAATTTTGAGCTGCTAGCGAGCTCAAAATTAAAGTAAGTGGAGGCTCGCTCTAGAAAATTCGTCGAAAAAGTGCATAAATTATAAAAAAAAATCACACTTGGAATGAAACTAAGGTCTAAGAATTGTGCATAAAATCACGGCCGTTGCTACAACTTTGACAAAAAAATGAGATAATATAACAAAATAACCAAGGAAACTAGGGTGATATACAGTCAGTGGAAAAAAAATTAATCGAAAAGACAAAAGTAGATATTTTGGCAAGGGTCTCCGCCAACCCGTCCTCAGTGCTAAAAAGAAAACACAAACAAATACACCCACAACTTTAAAGTAAACACTAACACAAAGAAAAAAAACACGTTTCTTCTATTTTGTTGATGTCTACTTCAAAGAGTTTTTTTTCGTTTTTTTTTTATTTTTCTTTCTTTTTTTAGCAATGAGGACGGCTTGGATTTGGTCTTTGCCGAAATATTTGCGTTTGTCTTTCACTTTGCTTTTTCCAGCGGCTTAATATCACCCTTGTTTGCTTGGTTGTTTTTAATTACATTTTCTTGTTTTTTCGTAAACCGTCATGTAAAGCCAGCGTGGTCTTAAAACGTAGTTACAACAGGTATCTGTTTGACGTTGTTTTGAATGAGATGTTGTTGTTTTTTTTTTTACACAATTAAAGTGATTCTGACTTAACTGCGATTTTATATGGTAAAACTTTTATATATGTTTTCAGCTAAAATTTCTCCCGAAACTTCTTCATTTCCTTTATCATTTTTCTTTATTGTATATTTTTTTTTATTCCTTTACCATTTTCCTTTCGTCACAGAGTTATGAATCTATTCAATTGGTCAAAATGACCACTTTCATTTGGTCAAAATAAAGCTTTGGAATTTCCATCATTGGCTGAAGCAGGAGAACTAGAGCAGGAGTGGGGCTAAGGGCCCTCTACCCTGATATTTCATATTTTTGCATACTTTGCTAAACTTCAAATATTTCCTACTTAAAAGATGGCTCAGAAACGCTATCCTTTAAAAGGATTCATTCCTATTTAGATAAGTAGTAGGTCAGATGAAAATTATATCAATAATAAAATTCAACATTAAACGGAGGACTGAGCCCCCCCCCCTGGTCTTCTCGGAGTAACACCATTGGTTAGATTGAGTTCATATTGCTTCAGTCAAGGACCATTTACAATAAATGTTTACTAATACCGGAAATTAACTAGCGCATACTTTCGCCAATCAGAATTTTTCATAATTTTTTTTCAGCCAAATCTGAAAGGCTTAAATTTTACTTAGTAGTATTAGTAAACGTCATTGGGATTCGGCCTAAATATAAGCAGTCCGATAATCATCATCTTCATTGCGCTCTGTCGACAATGTATTACTGTAAGACAGCCAAAATTTTTCCACGTTTTCCGCTTTGTTTCATCTGCCAAGATAAACATTTTGATGTGGTCTTAAATTACAATAAAATCGAAAGACTAAAAAATCACTAAGATTTACCCTCCTTTTCACAAAAGAAAGTCGAAAAAGATAACAAATGAGCTATATGGTATTCATTTAAGAACTAACAAAAAATCTTGTCAAATGTAGTAAAAAAAATAAATAAAATCTTAAGTGTCCTTTCAAAGTCTAAACGCCCAATAGTAATGAAATCAATTAAATTTTAAACCTAACGTAACACAAGTGTTCCATTATCTCATGTGATGTCAGTATTTTGGTAAAATCAGTAAAAAGCTTCAAATTTTATGAGCCGTTAAAAATCAAACACTATACCTGGAATGTAGATTTTCTTAAGTAAACTGTTTTGGGGATTGTTATCTTGAAACTAGCAATACTATCAAGTAATAAGAATTTGCTTTGCAAAAACAAGGAAAAACTTAGTTATTATTTAATTTCAATCTCGTAGCCTTCATCGCAGTAAGTTAAATTTTTCGAAGGAATATCTCTTACTTTCCATAGTTTAATTATTATTTCTGCAACTTATCGAAATTAAACATTTTACTGCTAATTTAACCCTCAAATTTTTTAATTTATTGCTGACAATATTCCTAAATAGTTTGGATTAAAATTAGTTTCCTTTAGGTATCATTTTCTTTAAAAAACTTTTCGAAAAAAATCAAAAATAAAAGGGAAGTAATAAAAAGGGAATATAAATTGGGAACATAAAAGGGAAGTAATAAACGAAATTAAAGCCGAAACGGTCAAAACTTCAATCACAGATAAATCCAAACTTAAAACAAATAGTAATTACCACATGTGAGAATGAGGCTACCTCCCCTAAGCCCTTTAAAGGCCAGAGTGCCATTGCAAATTTATTGAAGGCAAATATTATTTTAACTACTACTAATAGTAACTCACCGCAGTACCAAGCCGCCTGAGGCCAAAACAGCTACGCATGCTCCTTCTCCAACCAAATCTATTCAATGCCTCCCTCTTTACTCCCTCCCAGAAAGTTCGCATTTCCTTTAAATCTTTATTTATGACATCCTCCCATCCAGACGTTTTTCGTAATAGTATCCAGAACAGCAACAACAAAAACCAAAGGCATTGGCCAATGAAGGTCCATTAGCCTTCCATTGGTAATTTTCTAAGTGCTTTAATCCTCCCCTGCTAGCTGCGTGCCCTTTTAAGGATTTAGGTACCATACTTTTAGGGAGATTCTTGCTCCAAACAGAGATTCAGGGACTATACTCTTAAACAGAGATATAGTAATAAAATTACGGTAATGTTGTTTGTAGGAAACTACACTGTTCAACTATTTAAAGGTTAGTGTAGGTGCTATTTTACAATAAAGGATATAATTTGTCATAAATAAGCGATTAAAATATATATTTATGCATCCACTCAATAGGATTGCCCTTAAACAAGACCGTATTCGGGATATTTGTTTGGGGGGAAGAGATTCTTTTTCAGGGTGGTTTACAATTTTTTTTTATGAACCTATCAAAAATTTGTTTATTTACATTTTCCATATGTTTAACGAATCTGTTATAACCTCACTTTGTCCCCCTCCCGAGATGATATAGTTTCGTTTTTATTAAAGGATAATTGAGTGAAAGTGTTTTTGTCCTTCTTTATTTTTTATTTTTTTTAAATAAATATGTTGAGAATCATGGATTGCACCCGTCCAACATTAGGCTGTTTGAGCCTTCCCCGGGTGGTTGTGTATGTATAGTTTCTGTAATTAGTAACTTAATAAAGCAAGTCTTAGTCTTAGTCTTTTTTATTTAAACCTTTCTTTAAGATTTCTAATAATTACTTTCGGGGGCGACCTGTTGTTCGTTTGGCCCTAAACAGAGCCATTCCTAGCCATGTTGGTGCCTGGGGGAAAATATATATCATATATATATATATATATATATATATATATATATATATATATATATCTTCTATATATATAAAAATAAGTTGTCTGTCTGTGGATGTGTGGATGGATGTGTGGATGGATGTGTCAGGTGACGTCACCTGAAAAAACTGGATTAGGTGACGTCAAAACTGAAAAAACTAAAAAAAGGCAAAAACTACAAAAAAAACTAAAAACTAATAAAAAAAATAAAAAAGCTAAAAAACTAAAAAAACTATAAAGGTAAAAACCAATAAAAAACTAAAAAAAAAACTGAAAAAACTAAAAAAAGGCAAAAACTACAAAAAAAAAACTAAAAACTAATAAAAAAAGTAAAAAAGCTAAAAAACTAAAAAAACTAAAAAAACTAAAAAAAGGTAAAAAACTAAAAAAAATAAAAACTAAAAAAAAACTAAAAAAAAGGAAAAAACTGAAAAATAAGCTAAAATAAAGGTAAAAACCAATAAAAAACTAAAAAAAAAAGGAAAAAACTAATAAATGACGACACTCAAAGAGAAAGCGACCAGGACAAAAAACTAAAAAAAAAGGCAAAAACTACAAAAAAACTAAAAACTAATAAAAAAAATAAAAAAGCTAAAAAACTAAAAAAACTAAAAAAAGGTAAAAAACTAAAAAAACTAAAAACTAAAAAAAAACTAAAAAAGGTAAAAACTAAAAGAACTAAAAAAGAAAAAAATAAATGACGACACTCAAAGAGAAAGCGACCAGGACAAAAGGAATGTTCGATTAGCAATCAACAAAGCACCGGGACACAGGGAGTATAAATGACGACCAGGACACAAGTAAAAAAAAAAATTAACAAAACTAAAAAGAAGGTAAAAACTACAAAAAAACTAAAAAGAAAAAAAAACTAAAAACTAATAAAAAAACTAAAAAATCTAAAAATCTAAATAAACTAAAAAAGAAAAAAAAAGGAAAAAAAAAAAGGAGAAAAACAAAACTAAAAAACGAATGTATATACAGACCGGTACACCGGGATACAAATGACGACCGGGACACAGGGAATATAAATAACGACCGGGACACAGGGACACAACTACAACGGGGACACCGGGGGAAACAGGGGGATATAAATGACGACCGGGACAAAAAAACTAAAAAGAAATAAAAACTAAAAACTAATAAAAAAAACTAAAAAATCTAAAAATCTAAATAAGCTAAAAAAGAAAAAAAAAGGAAAAAAATAAAGGAGAAAAACAAAACTAAAAAACGAATGTATATACAGACCGGGACACCGGGATACAAATGATGACCGGGACCCGGGACACAGGGAATATAAATGACGACCGGGACACAGGGACACAACTACAACGGGGACACCGGGGGAAACAGGGGGATAACCTGACAATCTATTTATATGCAAAGACAATGGGACAGCAAAGAATGTTGTATATTCGCAAGTTTTACGTAGTTAAAACCATATATATATATATATATATCTATATTCACAGGTGGGACATAGGGACACAACTACAATGGCGCATAACTATTATGGCGCGTAACGACTTACGCGCGCGGGGGGGCTTGGGGGGGGGGCGCGAAGCGCCCCCACCAACTAGGTGTTGGGGTGGCGCGAAGCGCCACCCCAACAGCTAGTATATATATATATATATATATATATATATATATATATATATATGATAATTTACTGAGGTCAATAAAGTAAATATCACCTCACCTAAGAGCTATGACCTCTGTCCACCTAACATTTCAGATAAATCTAATGAACCGGAACCGAAAAGATCAAAGAGATTTGCTTCCGCTGTTGCATTGGAAAAAAAAATAAGAGCAATAAACTATATGTAATTAATTTATTAGGTATAAATTTTGTTTTTGTTTTTATTGATGTCTTTTAGTTTTACTTCTGATGATGAACACTATATATGTGTTCAAAATACCCCGTTAAAAATTTTATATCTGTTCACTGTCGATTTAAAGGTTTCATCCCTATTTTGAACTGTTATACTTCCGTCATGGAAAGGCAGTGTGGTCTTCGAAGTTATTTGCATATTCACAAACATTTTAGTGTAAAGAGTGAGGTACTGATGAGGGGGCAACTCATATGCGTAATAACAACCAAAAGAAAAACCTGCGAAAAATTCGGTTTATACAGTTCGTGGTAACAAACTGTAAGTAAGGAGCGACCCGGCTTAATAGTACCAAAAACTCTAAAAAACAGTTTTAAAAAATGATGCCAATAGATATATTAAAGACTTCTCTTTTTATGCTGATTTCAAAAATATAAATTGCATTAAGTTTAGTTTCACCCATCAAAGGTTTCGAGCCTGAGAAAATTTTTCTGATTTTTGAAAAAAAAGGGAGAAACGACCCCTAAAAGTTGAGTGATCTTAATGAAAATCACACCATCAGGTTCATTATATCAGAGAACCTTACTGAATAGGTTTCAAGCTCATATTTTTGCCAGAAGAAAGATCAGGGATGTGTGTTATTTGTTTGTTTTTTTCCAGGGGCGATCGTATCAACGCAGTGGTCCTAAAATATGATAAGAGGGCTCATTTGAACGGAAATTAAAAGTTTTGGTGCCCTCTTTAAGTGACCAGAGGATTGGAGGCAATTAGGCCACCTCCCCTGCCGCTTTTTTCCCAAAATCGTATGATCAAAATTTTTAGATAGCCATTTTGTTCATCATAGTTGAAAGGTCCAATAACTATGCCTTTTGGTATAGCTTTATGCTTTTTGGTATTTCGGGTAGGGGTGGGGACAAATTTTCTGCTGGAGGTTTTTCCACGGAGGAATTTTCCATAGGGAGAAAATTTTCCACGGAGTGAACTTGTCAGGGAAAATTATACACTGTAGGAATTTGGCAGAATTCTTATACACAATTCTTTTTATGTGTCTTGCTTTGTCTTTTCCGTCTCAATCTTACGCGTGGAGTGGTTAAAAGTAAATGTTCGGGGTAAATTTTCACCGAGATTGAACTGTCTAGTAGATTTTCCCATGTTGAGGGGGTATCTCCGTGGAGGTGGGGTCAAATTTCCTTGCATTATTTAAAAAACGATCAGAAATAAAATAAAATAAAAAAATTTCCACTGAAATTAAGGAGTGACATTAAAACTTCAAACGAACAGAAATTATTCCGTATATGAAAGGGGCCATCCCCTCCTCAGCGCCTCGCTCTTCACGCTAAAGTTCGACTTTTTCTCCTGGCACCGAGGGTGGAGAGAAACTGCCCTCCTGTACTGCCCTACTGTATATGTGCATGTATACATCTCAAAATCTTCAGATATGTATATATTATTTGCTTTAGTGTCATTGTCTTCATTAGTGTTTATAATTGTAAACTAAGCATGTTGTTTTTTCTTCTGATCTTTTTTCTTTTTGTTTGCTTTATGTTTTAGTTTTGTGCAACGGGTTTTGATTGTTATTTTCGAAGCTTATTTCTTTTCATGTAATAAACTTGACATTATCTAAAAACTGAAAAACGGGTTTCCACCTTGGTTTTCAAACAGTTCGTGGTAACGAACTGTAAGTAAGGAGCGACCCGGCTCAATAATAACCGATAGTCTAAAAAATAGAAGTTTGAAACCAATAGATACATCAAAAGAATTGGATTTTTAGCAACTAGGCCCCCTTCCACGCTCATTTTCTCCTAAAGTCACCCAATAAAAATTTTGAGATAGGCATTTTGTTCAGCATGGTCCCCAACAGTCCTCGGGGGAAGGGCTGCAAGTTATGAACTTCGCCCATTGTTCACCTATAGTGTTTATTAATGGGAAGTATACAGACGTTTTCAGGAGGGATTTTTCTGGTGGGGTAGGGTCGGAGGTTACGTCGGAGGGTCTTTCCATGGGGTAATTTATCGTGAGGAAGGGAATTTTCTATGAAAGGGTGCCGGATTTCCTGTCATTATTTATAAAACGATCAGGAATTCAATAAAAGCAATTTTTTTCAACTGAAAGTAAGGAGCAACATTAAAACTTGAAACGAACAGAATTATTACGTTTATTAGGGGGTTCGCCCCCTAGTCAATGCCTCGCTCTTACGCTAAAGTTTTTTCAGTACTTTCAAAAGAAGAAGAAGAAGAAGAAGTTTATTATTATTCAATACAATACAATACAAAGTACAATTCAAAATGGAATTCAATACACTTATTCCCCCTCGAAAGGCTCCATGGCCGGGGACACAAGGGGGATATGGCCTGGGATACAAGGGGGAAAAGAGCTATTCATTCTAATTAAACGACCTTTGTGATTCAGGGGCCATATTTAAAAAGTTGGAACAAAATTCAAACTTTAACTTAAAGAACGAGGTATTGACTAGGGGGCGAACTCCCTCATATACGTAGTAATTTCAGTTCATTTTAAGTTTTATATTTGCACATATTATTAAGTGTTTGAAGAGGATTTCCTCCTCCTTAAAACCTTGTTCTTTCCGCTGAAGTTTTTTAGTACTTTTGAAAAAGTATCCCATTGTTCTAACTAATCGGCCCTTGCTTTTCAAGAGTCGTTCTTAAAGAATTGGGACAAAATTCAAACTTTGGCGTAAGGAACGAGGTGCTGAAGAGGGGGCAATCCCCTTTATACACGTAATAATTTCTGTTCGTTTTAAGTTTTAATATTGTTCCTTACTTTCAGTTGGAAAAACTTGCTTTTTTAAATTTAATTGTCTTATTAAAACAGCTATTTTTAAAAGGATGACATTTTAATTTTTTTCAGGATATATATATATATATATATCTATATATATAAAAATAAGTTGTCTGTCTGTCTGTGGATGTGTGGATCAGGTGAAGTCACCTGAAAAAACTGGATCAGGTGACGTCAAAACTGAAAAAACTAAAAAAAGGCAAAAACTACAAAAAAAACTAAAAACTAATAAAAAAAATAAAAAAGCTAAAAAACTAAAAAAACTAAAAAAAGGCAAAAACTACAAAAAAAACTAAAAACTAATAAAAAAGCTAAAAAACTAAAAAAAAACTAAAAAAAAGGCAAAAACTACAAAAAAAACTAAAAACTAATAAAAAAAAATAAAAAAGCTAAAAAACTAAAAAAACTAAAAAAAAACTAAAAAAAGGTAAAAAACTAAAAAAACTAAAAACTAAAAAAAACTAAAAAAAAGGAAAAAACTGAAAAATAAGCTAAAATAAAGGTAAAAACCAATAAAAAACTAAAAAAAAAACTGAAAAAACTAAAAAAAGGCAAAAACTACAAAAAAAAACTAAAAACTAATAAAAAAAAGTAAAAAAGCTAAAAAACTAAAAAAACTAAAAAAACTAAAAAAAGGTAAAAAACTAAAAAAAAATAAAAAATAAAAAAAAACTAAAAAAAAGGAAAAAACTGAAAAATAAGCTAAAATAAAGATAAAAACCAATAAAAAACTAAAAAGAAAAAAAGGAAAAAACTAAAAAAAATTTTCATCTAAAAAACTAAAAAAAACTAAAAAAGGTAAAAACTAAAAGAACTAAAAAAGAAAAAAATAAATGACGAAACTCAAAGAGAAAGCGACCAGGACAAAAGGAATGTTCGATTAGCAATCAACAAAGCACCGGGACACAGGGAGTATAAATGACGACCAGGACATAAGTAAAAAAAAAAAAACTATCTATATATATAAAAATAAGTTGTCTGTGGATCTGTGGATCGTGGATCAGGTGACGTCACCTGAAAAAACTGGATCAGGTGACGTCAAAACTGAAAAAACTAAAAAAAGGCAAAAACTACAAAAAAAACTAAAAACTAATAAAAAAAATAAAAAAGCTAAAAAACTAAAAAAACTAAAAAAAGGCAAAAACTACAAAAAAAACTAAAAACTAATAAAAAAGCTAAAAAACTAAAAAAACTAAAAAAAAGGCAAAAACTACAAAAAAAAACTAAAAACTAATAAAAAAAATAAAAAAGCTAAAAAACTAAAAAAACTAAAAAAACTAAAAAAAGGTAAAAAACTAAAAAAACTAAAAACTAAAAAAACTAAAAAAAAGGAAAAAACTGAAAAATAAGCTAAAATAAAGGTAAAAACCAATAAAAAACTAAAAAAAAACTGAAAAAACTAAAAAAAGGCAAAAACTACAAAAAAACTAAAAACTAATAAAAAAAGTAAAAAAGCTAAAAAACTAAAAAAACTAAAAAAACTAAAAAAACTAAAAACAGGTAAAAAACTAAAAAAAATAAAAAAACTAAAAAAACTAAAAACAGGTAAAAAACTAAAAAAAATAAAAAATAAAAAATAAATAAAAAAAAAGGAAAAAACTGAAAAATAAGCTAACATAAAGGTAAAAACCAATAAAAAACTAAAAAGAAAAAAAGGAAAAAACTAAAAAAAATTTTCATCTAAAAAAGTAAAAAAGGTAAAAACTAAAAGAACTAAAAAAGAAAAAAATAAATGACGACACTCAAAGAGAAAGCGACCAGGACAAAAGGAATGTTCGATTAGCAATCAACAAAGCACCGGGACACAGGGAGTATAAATGACGACCAGGACATAAGTAAAAAAAAAAAATTAACAAAACTAAAAAGAAGGTAAAAACTACAAAAAAACTAAAAAGAAAAAAAAACTAAAAACTAATAAAAAAACTAAAAAATCTAAAAATCTAAATAAACTAAAAAAGAAAAAAAAAGGAAAAAAATAAAGGAGAAAAACAAAACTAAAAAACGAATGTATATACAGACCGGTACACCGGGATACAAATGACGACCGGGACACAGGGAATATAAATGACGACCGGGACACAGGGACACAACTACAACGGGGACACCGGGGGAAACAGGGGGATATAAATGACGACCGGGACAAAAAAACTAAAAAGAAAAAAAAACTAAAAACTAATAAAAAAACTAAAAAATCTAAAAATCTAAATAAGCTAAAAAAGAAAAAAAAAGGAAAAAAATAAAGGAGAAAAACAAAACTAAAAAACGAATGTATATACAGACCGGGACACCGGGATACAAATGACGACCGGGACACAGGGAATATAAATGACGACCGGGACACAGGGACACAACTACAACGGGGACACCGGGGGAAACAGGGGGATGTAAATGACGACCGGGACACCGGGACAGGGAATGGTCGATTAGCAATCACCATCAACAAAGCTCAAGGGCAATCATTAGAATCATGAGGTATAGATCTGAATACAGATTGTTTTCCCATGGACCATTATATGTTGCATGTTCAAGAGTCGGTAAACCTGACAATCTATTTATATGCAAAGACAATGGGACAGCAAAGAATGTTGTATATTCGCAAGTTTTACGTAGTTAAAACCATATATATATATATATATATATATATATATATATATATATATATATATATATATATATATATATATATATATATATATATATATATATATATATCTATATTCACAGGTGGGACATAGGGACACAACTACAGTGGCGCGTAACTATTATTGCGCGTAACGACTTACGCGCGCGGGGGGGCTTGGGGGGGGGCGCGAAGCGCCCCCACCAACTAGGTGTTGGGGTGGCGCGAAGCGCCACCCCAACAGCTAGTATATATATATATATATATATATATATATATATATATATATATATATATATATATATATATATATATATATATATATATATATATATATATATATATATACATTCTAGTTCCTTTCTTTTTCCGTGAATGAGAATCAGTAACATAACACATTTCGGAAAAGAGAAACCTTGGAATTTTGGAAACTAAATAACAGAGGAGAAAACAAGTTAGTAAAAAATAAGAGTTTTTTCTGATCAGTCTCAAATACCACCTTTAGAATGACCAAACTCAAAATGGAGTTGGGAGTGACTATGCCCCTGACACCCTAAATTGTACAACTATAAGATAAAAAAAATTATATTCATGAAAGTCAATATTATGACGAATTATGAATATTATGACGAATTATGACGATTATGACGATTATGATGAATTATGAATATTATGTTCAGTTGTGCCGTACTCGGTAGTGCCTTGCTAGTATGACACATTCCAGTTCCATTGCCGTCCCTCGGTTTATATCGTTAGCCTACCTGTAGGAGTGTCTCAAGAATGTGTTCCCTAGGAATTCTAGAACCTGGCTAATCAATTGCTACCAAACGCACGGAATGTCAACAAAGACCATGGGAACTGAAGTAAACTCTTCTATAATATAAACACATCCAAAATAAAGTTTGACTCGCAGGATCTTTGTTACCATTAATAGGCATGTACGGGGAGGGGAGCTTCAACTCTGCCCCCAATATCCAAAATTTCCTGAAATTGTCGGGATTTGCTATTGAAATTGTCAGATAGTGTTTCATTTTTTTTGTATTCCCCCCTCCCAGAAAATAATTTATGGATGTGCCTAATCTTGACCTCTGAAAAGATTCAGAATAGTAACCATTTTCTTTTAGAAAAATTAAATAGTACCTTGAAACCAAATTTTTTCAGGATTTTATTCTGAAGGGGGGTTGGCACATCAAGGAGAGTTTCAACTTCTAAGCAAACGGGAGATTAGCTGAATTATATGGTAAAATGCACAATGTTGGATAAATTTGAGGTTGTCGTAAGGAAATGTTTAAGGAAAATGGAAAATTCTTGGAAGTGAAAAGAGGGGGCTTAGAATAGACTGAATGGAGGAGGAGCGTGTGTAGCTGTGCTGGCCTCAGGCGACTTGGTGCTACAATAAGTTGTTAGTAGTAGTAGCAGTAGTATTAGCAAAAACTTAAGATATCTGGGTGAGGGGTGCAAAAGCTCGAAGAATCCCCTGTAAGCGTTCCTTACAAGACATCTCAAAGCTAGTCCAAAAAGTAACATTTAATTTTAGATCCCAAAAACCATACATTATATTTAACACCGTTTTCTCAGAGTCATCACTTAGCGAAACTATCAAATAGCTTTTTATCAATATTTACTACGTATGTTAACGTTTTAAAAGTCACATTAAAGACATTATTGGTGGAATCTCTTCTGATAAAAAACAAAAACAAAACACGTCGGTTACGTTATCAGTGTCAGCCACCCGCTGATCAGCTCAACGTGTGCGTCTTCATCGGACACAGAATCATCAATTTTATACTTGGAATATATGATACCGAGTGAAAAACTATTATAGACTATTATACCCCTTACAAAAGTACTGAAAGACAATTCTAAATTTAGAATAGATTCTGTAAAAAAATTTAAGAAATATCTAGGAAAATTAACAAGCCATCCAGGTCTGCAATCTCATCAGGTGACTTTGAAAACCGCTAGCCTGCAGTTCAAGTAATTAGGCTGACAATGTCATTCTTAAAGATAATTAAATTAAAAAAACAAGTTTTTTTCAACCGAAATTATATAGAGTAGAAATAACACTTAAAACGAACAGAAATATTTCCATTTATGAGGGAGGATGGCCCCTCCTCAACGCATCACTCTTTACACTGAAGTTTTTAGAACTTTTAAAAAAGCTTCGTATTATAATTAAACGGTCGCTGTGCTTAACAAGTCTTTCTTAAAGAATTGGAACAAGAAGTCAAAATTTAGCGTAAAGAGTTATATATTAAGGAGGGGACACCAGTTAGGTTTAGGGGTGATTTTCATTAAGATCATATGACTGTATGGGGTGTTTCGATCTTTTTTTGAAAATGGGCCAAATTTTTTCGGGATTGTAACTTTTCGCTCAAAGAAAGACGACCTGAGGCAGTCAAACAAGAATTGATGGCCTCTTAGAGATCATCAATTAGAGATATGCACTTCCTTGTCAGGAACTACTAGGCAATATTAAACCTGAAAAACATAACAGAATTTCCAAATTTTTGTCCGGGGGGGTATATTTTTTCGGAGAAGGGGGGTTACAAAACAACTGTAAACACCGCATCAAATTTTGTTCATACCATTTTTGCTACGTTTTTATGAGTTGAATGGCACTTTGAAGGGTGGAGGTTCACCCCCCTTGATATGGCCTTGCTGTGGCAAGATCAAGGTCACATTGATGGAGAATATCGATCGATATATTGATAGAAGGTCATATCGATAGTAAGGCCATTTTGAAAGAGAACCAACTGGAGCTTCTAGTGTGTTAACTTGGATGCATGCGGACTGAGAGGTGTGAAGAGCAGGTGTTTCTAATTAGTGTGGTCTTGGGTGCCGCTTTCTCTTCATTGGAATCCGCAATCCAGCATTTTTTGGTTACGATTTTAATGTATGGTACTCCATCGACCCAAGTCTTGACATGTAGCGTTCGTCAAACCCTAATTTTAGGCCAAATGAAGAGCCTTTCACATTCTCCTAATCGTTGTGTATTAGTGTACTCTTCAAAGGTACTTTCATGTCCTTGTCACGATAGATATCCATATGATAAAGCTCCATTTGGGCTGGAACATCCTCAAATAGATCCATTACATTATCATCAGACTCTTGTATGAGGGACCCTAGGAGCAGCACATATTTACAGTCATGTGGCATTGCGATTTTTGTCATTGAATGGCCAGTCATGAGTGAGGCTGCCGAACCATCTTCATAAAAAACACTTAAAAACGGACTCAAAAATGTATATTGAGAAATTTAGGAGAGAAAATTTTATTGTGTTTCTGTCTTTCCAATAAAATGCATAAAAAAGCAATTATTCAATGCCCCCCTCTTTTGACGTTGAAATATGTCTTAAATTTTGTGTGAGATCGAGGATGAAGAAAACTCAAATAAAGATCGAAGTTCAAAGAAGTTCGAAAATTTACTCATTGGAATGTTCAGGTTTTTTATTTGTTCAGGTTATGTAGTATTTTAGTTTTCTTGGCAATTTTAAGAAATAAATAGGGGAGGAAAAGGAGCCCGAGAAGAGACGGTTAGAACATATAGAAGTTCGAAGTTTGAGTTATGAAGAATTGAGGGGTGGGCTGACAATTTTTGTTAGAGCAGCCAAGGCAGAAGTAGATTACAGATAGGGAGCACAGAGCCTTGAAAGTCCCCCAACCCCCAGTGAAGAACACAAAAGCGCTTTTAAGATCTATCCAGCCCCTCTCCAAAATCTCAGCATTCCGTATTTCGTCAGTTTGGCATAATATAAAAAAAAAAAACACACACACAAACAGGTGTTTATGAACAACATACACAATAGTGTGCACAAACACTAATTAAAATATTAGAGTCCACTTGAAATTTTTCCAACAAAAAATACGTTATGATAAGAGTCCCAACTTATAAAAAGGTAAATGTAAACGATGCAGCACTAGACCCATAAGGTCAAAACCGGCAGTGCTCATACGAGAGAAGTGGATCCAACCTTAAATGTAGCCAAGAGAAATACTGTTATTGCGATAATTTTCTTTTCTGAAGGGAACTTAACATTTTTGAAGTAATTGCAAAGTCAAACGTTGATCTAAGTCAAAAAATTAAAAATAAAAAATGATCTATGTCAATAAAATTATGGTAAGGTACTTTAACCGAAAATAGATTGGGCATATACACTTGGGCTAAATAAAAAAAAAAAAAAAATTGTATAAATGTATCACTGCTTTTACTGTTGTCAAGCTTTCGGGGATTCCCGCAATACCCCCTCCGACAAAAAATGGGTTCCCGATATCTCCCTAAGAATCAACGTTTTTTAACTCATGAATATTAATACAAAATACGAATCGTAAATTGTCATTAATGTTAGCTTCCAGTAAGATTTTGGAGGGTCTCGTTTTCTATAGAGAGAATTTGGGGAAACCCTGAAAAAAAATTATGACGAAGGAAGCACTGTTCATCGTAACCAAGATTCTACACAGGGAAACAAATTGCTATATTAGTTAAAGGGGGGGGGGAAACCTTAAGGTTCGAATCCGAATATAAGGATAATTTTTGATTTTAGCTTTAACTTAGGGCATATCTTTTAGAACACTTATGACTTGAGTATCTAATATTTCAAATAACTACATTTAAAATGAATTTCATTCGGTAATCAATTATATATAAAAGGTATTTCTTTCAAAACAAGAATGAAATTGTAAAACATCTATAGAAATAGTTGAAATTGTAAAACATCTATAGAAATAGTTGAAAAAAAGAAAAAGGTGATGGAGTTTGGAGAAAAAATATATCTTCCTCCAAACTACTACTACTACTAATAGTAGTTATTAGTAGTAGTAGTAGTTTGGAGGAAGATATATTTTTTGACACAATTCATTGAATAAAGATGTATTGCAGTAGAGCCCTGTTATTAAAATAAACTTTCTTATGCTTTTTTAGCCAAAAATATTGTAATAAAGATAATAATAATTGAATATGACAAATGTAATTAATAAAATTATTATAAATGGTATTATAAATATACTATAATACATGATAACAATTAACATCATAATAAATAAAAAATGATACTCACCAAAGAACTAAGAAAATTAATACCCAAATTATGAAATTGCTAAAACTACATTTCATTATGGTGTATCTCCAATCCATACATTATACTAAGTGTCTATAGTCTTCACAGCATCCTCCACTCGGGTAGACTACTACCATTCTATCCATCTTAGATGGGTAGTTCGTTTATCATATACCGGCGAAGTGGGTATTTGGCGCAGAATGGGGGTAATAAAACAACTTAACACTAATGAGTTAAGAGTATGCCCATTTCACGGGCATTAGCTTGGTAGTGTTTGGGGTATGAGTAGATGGACCCTGAGGCCTTCGCTTTGAAGAGAAAATTGAATGTCTTTTTCTTGCGGGTCTTTTGAGCAGAATTGCTTGATTGATTAGCATTTCGTTATTTTATGACTTTGCTAAGAAAATTAGATTAGGTTAGCGAATTTGAAACAATTAACGAATTACAACCACAATTAAGTAGAAGCAAAAATCTACGAATTTTATAAAATAAAATTTGGAATGGTCATAAAAACGTAAATAAAATAACAATACATAGGTAATTAACCACGAATTAAGCTTTTAATTAAGGATATTGGTAACATAAAAGCAATTGAATATTCCAGATCCATATCTACTAAGTCTCAAACGCCACATAACAGCTCCCTAACACAGTGGCTAAGCCCACAACTCGCGGCCGGGGTACAATAACTTTATATTATACGTAATATTACGTATTACCCCCTCCCCCTCCCGTTAGAAACCGTGTAATATTATACGTAAAATATACTAGTAAATTAACGAGTAAATAAAGTGAAATAAATAAAAGCATTGTCTCAAGCTAGGCTTTAAATATGAAACAAAAATGTAACTGAGAAAACAGGACTAGCTTTTGGAATGGGTTTGATCATCTAAAAATAGAATTATTTATCTTACATATTTATAAATATATGTTTTAAACATGCAGAGTTATAATAATAAAAAGAGAATATTTATTCAGGGGGTCGTTTGAGGGGAGGGCCAAGTGTAATTTCAATTAGATAAAGTAGTAAATTAAAATCAAGTATTTACGGGCATCAAGCTATGGTTTAATTATAAAAAAAGCTACGACAGATAGTTTGAGTGAGTGAGACGCCAATCTGAGACGCCAAAGCCCTTTTTAGGATTTTATAAAAATGATGTCATTTCACTTGTTGATAGTCCATACATCATTCCTATGGCAGAAATAAGGTAGATAGTCATGGGACTAAGGGATGTAAAATCGTATTGGTTTTGGGTTGACACGTGATGTTAAATGTCCACTGGACTTATATGCAAAATGGGGGACTGAATTTGCTTGAACCCAAAAGCGAACAAGTGACCTAAGCCTAATAGACTTGGCTGCTTGCAGTCTAAAGGTGGAATACCGAGTCATAGGATTGACACATGACCAACAAGATTAACTCTCTTATTGGACAAATATTTTTCCAATAATTTGTGAAAAAATTATCATAAATCCCATGTCCCTTGACTATCCAGATGTTGACCCCTTTTGTCCCCCCCAATAAAAATGCTGGAAATTTGTCCCTGTATCTATTATCTCTGAGCAGATACATATATTCAACAATAACATGATTATTTTACATTAATGAAAGTATATAATATGTATAAATTTTCCATATTTTTGATAAAGTAAATTTATCAACAATGTCGTCAAAGTTGACCGTTTCAAATTTTTCTCTTTCCACACTTGAAAATGCTAGGTCAGTTAGGCGATTTTTTCCCATCGTTGATCGTAACCAAAATTCTACACAGGGAAACAAATTGTTATATTAGTTAAGAGGAGGGGGAAATCTTAAGGTTCGAATCCGAAAATCAGGATAATTTTTGAATTTAGCTTTAACTTAGGGCATATCCTTTAGAACACTTATGACTTGAGTATCTAATATTTCAAATAACTACATTTAAAATGAATTTCATTCGGTAATCAATTATATATAAAAGGTATTTCTTTCAAAAGAAGAATGAAATTGTAAAACATCTATAGAAATAGTTGAAAAACAGAAAAAGGTGATGGGGTTTGGAGGAAGATATATTTTTTGACACAGTTCATAGAATAAAGATGTATTACAGTAAAGCCCTGTTAGTAAAATAAACTTTCTTATGCTTTTTTAGCCAAAAATATTGTAATTAAGATAATAATAATTGAATATGACAAATGTAATTAATAAAATTATTATAAATGGTATTATAAATATACTATAATACATGATAACAATTAACATCATAATAAATAAAAGTTGATACTCACCAAAGAACTAAGAAAATTAATACCCAAATTATGAAATTGCTAAAACTACATTTCATTATGGTGTATCTCCAATCCATACATTATGCTAAGTGTCTATAGTCTTCACAGCATCCTCCACTCGGGTAGACTACTACCATTCTATCCATCTTAGATGGGTAGTTCTTTTATCATATACCGGCGAAGTGCAATATATATACCGTATATATATATACAATATATATATTGTATATATATATATATATATATATATATATATATATATATATATATATATATATATATATATATATATACAATACTCGATCTTTTTCTAACGAAGAATGAAATTTCACCTGCTTTGTTTGCTTATGTGAAATTTTAAGCCGTTTAGTTTTATGCCTATATATATATATATATATATATATATATATATATATATATATATATATATATATATATATATATATATATATATATATATATATATATTGTATATATATATATATATGTATATATATATATATATATATATATATATATATATATATATCATATACCGTTTATCATATACCGGCGAAGTTGAATCGTAAGGTACGTATGTTTATTACTAACAAAAAGTTTGTAAAAAAAAAAATAAAAAAAAAAAAAAAAAATCTAGTTGCATTTTTAAGTAACCAAAAATTGGAGGGCAACTAGGTCTCCTATCCCACCCCTTTTTTATCCAAATCGCCAGATCAAAACTATGAGAAGCCATTTAGCAAAAAAAAAAAATCAATATGCAAATTTCATTTTAATTATTAATGTGTGGTGAGCCAAAATCAAAACATGCATTAATTCAAAAACGTTCAGAAAATAAATAAAAAACAAGTTTTTTTTAAATGCAAGTAAGGAGCGAAATTAAAACTTAAAACGAACAGAAATAATTCCCAATATGAAAGGGGTTCTCCCCTCCACAACGCCTTGCTCTTTACGCTAAAGCTTGACTCTTTGTCACAACTCTACTTTTTGAAACAGTAAAAAAAAACTTTAGCGTAAAGAGTGAGGCGTTGTGGAGGGGAGAACCTCTTTCATATACGGAATAATTTCTGTTCGTTTTAAGTTTTAATGTTGCTCCTTACTTGCAGATAAAAAAACTAGTTTTTTTAATTATGTTCGGAATTAGTTAGAGACTGAATTTGTTCAATAGGTACAAAATTATTACCTGAATGTCTAAATTATTACCTGAACTAAGTATAGTCGAAAGGCTCTGGTTTCTTTCTATCACTGTTGTAATCACTCTGTACTTTATCTTTCTGGGACCTTCATTCTACTGAAAAAGAGTGACTTATGTGAACTAGGTAGATGTTACAATAAATACTGTAAATACCTGCTTATGCAGGTTATTTCGATACGATTTCGTATCGAAATCGGAGAATAATCCGAAAAAAACAAAGCCCCCCATATAACTGCAAAACTACGGGAGCTTCATGGTAAGTTATCGACACAAGCATATCGACGGCTTACCCCATATCATGGGCTCATCTGTTCGTTCTGTTGACCTTTTCCCTTGTTGATTTTGTTATACCTATTGTGTTGTATCTTTGTACCTTTGTTCTCACCCGTTTGTTCTGTTGATTTTGTTGTACTTGTGTGTTGTTTTCTTTTCTGGTGTTTATTTTGTTTTCTCTCTTTTTACTCCACTATCCTTACATTGTTTTGTGCAGTGGGTGGGGATTTTCTGCTTGAGGCGATTAACAACTGCAAAATATTTCCGTGGAGAGAGAAGTTTCTTGGGGTGAGCCTTCGAGGAGAAATTTCACTCCAAGGTTATTTGCCAGAATTCCTTAACGAAATTCTTTTTATTTGTCTTTACCGACTAAATTTAACATGTAGAGATGTTCCGGGGTATTTTACGTGGGAAGAACTTTATTTTAAGGAATTTTCTATGGGGGGAGGGAATTTCGCATCGAGGGAAGCTGGATTTCTCGGTATTATTTGAAAAATGATCAGAAAAAAAAATCAACTGAAAGTAAGGAGCAATATTAAAACCTAAAACGAACAGAAACTATTCCATATATGAGGGAATCGCCTCCTCCTCAATCCTCCCTCTAAGCTAAAGTTTGATTTTTCTCCTTTAATAACGACTCCTGAAGAATAAGGGCCGTTTAAATAGAATCAGAAGCCTTTTCAAAACTTCTAAATACTCTAGCGTGAACCCCCTCCCAAAAAAAAAAATACGGAATAATTTCTGTTTGTTTTAAGTTTTAATGTTGTTCCTTACTTTCAGTTGAAAAAAACTTGTTTTTTTTTCATTTATTTAATAATAACCAAGATCTTAAAACAGTCTCTGCTAAAGTAGATTGAATATTGCAGAACAGGGAGATTTAAGATCGGATCATAACACCAGATTACACCGATATCACTTGAGATTGGTTGGTTGGAACGAAATGGGAGGATTGACTTGACAAGTTTTGTAAGATGATTTTGGGGATTAACATTAAATGAAAGCAAATATTTTCATAATGAGAAACGAAGTCAAATAGCCGAAGAGAGGAACTAATTAGGGGTGAACGCTTTACATTGTTTATAGCACGATCCCAGGATTTCTTGTCGCAGGAACCATCCCAGGCATTCAGCCTGGCTCTACGCAGGGAATACTTGTACTCTCGTTTGGTCTTCTGTTTTATTTGATGGGCTGAACTAGAAGGAGGACGATCACACGCTATCTACATGCGGAGCCAGAACTTAGCTTTTTGCTTAGCCATCTTCACTTTAGGATTAGCTTTCCACAAGGGATTGCGAGAACCCGTTCACACGCACTCAGAGGAGATAGCTTTTTCAGCGGCAGACTTGAGACAAAACACTATTTGCTGATAATACGAGTTAATAACTATCTGAGTTGAAGTTGTATATACAGATGTTTGCAATAAGTGAAATGGTACTTTGACAGATGATAATAACTGGGACACTGTCAATACACAAAGTAAAACATTGGCATTTTGCCAATTCATCATTGAGAACCACTCGGGAGAGTTATATCATACAGATCTCACCATGGAGCAAGATAGTTGGCACGTGATTGGTAAATGATCGTTGTCGATTTTTGAGTCGTCCACATGAACTATTGATGAAAGTAAAGTTGAATCTGACACAATTACATGATCGCTGGAAGTAAGACCACCACGATTGTGAATATAAGTAAATAGAAGATCTTTATCAGCAAGATGGAATCCTCTGGGTAGTGAATCGAGAAAGATTTCAGATCGGTCAGAATATGATAATAAGTCAGTGTTTATGTCGCCGGCAAGAATCCATTTGGTATTTTGTTTTGAAAGGTCGCTAAGTAGCGTTCGTAGACGATTACATGCTTGTGAAAAACTAGACAATGACTGCACAATTTTTCTATTACAGGCGATATAAATGTTTATAAATGTAGTATCACCACATTTTGTCGCTAAGATGCTAGCGTCACTTTGCAATAATATCGACTGAGTGTTTTGTATGGAATATATGGCCAGACCTCCTGATGGTCTACCACGGGTTTTCTGGGTGGCTCTTAAGCAGGTATAATGGGTCCAAAAACGCTTTAGGCTATCAACATTCATTTTAGAGAGAAGGTACTCCTGTAAAAACACAATATCATTTTCAATCAGCTCAATAATCAGTAGGTCCTTGTCTTTTGTAACATTAATATTAAGGGATACAAAATTAAACTGAGTTTGAGCATTCATTCATTAGCGTTGTTGAGAGCCGATCGGAGAATTTTACGTTTCAGACTAAAGCTTACGTGTTCCATAGTACAATTTGCACATTTTGGCGAGGCTTTGCAAGGGTTTTCCTTGGAATTCACATGAGGGCCAGAACATCTGGAACACTAAGGATGTGCTGGTGAGCAGGGACAAACTCGAAGCAGGTGATCAGTACTCAGACAGCGAAAGCATCGACATGGAATCGATTGAAAGAGCTTAGAGCGAAAATTTTTATATCCAATGCGGATTCCCGACTCCAGGACCGCGTTCAGAGCGGCTTTGTCGATAAACTCGAAGTGAAAAGTGCGAGAATTACCGATTTGATTAGCACTAACGCGTCCCTCCACTGAGACCTCTAAATCAGCACTTGAATAGTTATCGGGTATTTCACGGACAACGCTAGAGGCTTTTTGTCAATTAATTTGGTTTCAACGTTTGGAACGGAGCTACTAACAGCTACAGCCAGCGTGTCGGCTAAGCACTTATCGCATACCATCACAATCCAGCTCCTGATCTGTGGCTTGGATTTCAGAGTCACGATCCCGTCGTGACCATCCGGCGTTTCGAGCTTCTTCATGGATAGGGTCTCTGAGCTCTGGGTTCCTTACAACAACAGCGTAGGGCGTTTTTTTTTTCATATTTGAAGTAGAAGTTTCAAGCTTAGACTTTCCCTCAGTAACCTTGGACGCAATATCACGCAGCTGTTTAAGACAAGAGTTCAGCTGTTCAAGAGCCTTGGCACAGAGGGCATCGACAGGGATCATTGGCACTTCGCTGGGACATTTGATTACAAAAACCGGAAGCTTCACGTTCTGGGAATCGCACTTTACAAGCGAAGAAATAATGTCCGAAGCGCAGTTCAATGCAGCGTTTGCTCCTATGCGCTTCGACGGGACTTCATTAGGAAAAAGCTTTAAACAAAGCAATTTACAGGCCTCAGAAAGAGAAAAAGACTCGAAGAAATCGGCAATGTACTCTTTCATCGTATTAGGCAAAACTCCTTTAGCAAGATTTTTCTGTACAAAGCACAGGATAGGAAAGCAGAACAGTTCATCTTTGCACCAATTTCCAGTTCCCATTTAAAAAGTATGATCAAAAGCTGTTATAGATGATAGTGCTGTTTTTTCACTGGATTGAAGGTTCACTTACAAGAGAAGTAAGGGAAGCGTTAGAGGCTGTTTACCTTCTCCCCGAAATTTAAGGGGCAAGCCTGGCGGGTAGCAAAATTATCCGCTTATTCAAATTATAATCCTTTGGTCACTGAATTAATTATTATCAAAATACTGGCTGTAGGTCAGGTAGAGACTATAATCCTTTACCAATTATTAGTAATAGGTTAAATCAAAAAAGAGGTCCTCACACCATGAACTCTGAATCAATACAGAGTTCACAATAATTTATTGTTTTCATTATATGAAAACAATAAATTATTAATGTTGTAATAATTAAGTATTAGAATAAATACAGCACTAGAAAATGTAATATTTTTATTTTAACCACTGCGAATGGAGAGTTTTCTAAATAAGATAAATGAGAATTGACTGGCTTCTTGAGCTCTAAGTTAGATGTAAAAAAAAGTAAAGTTGGATAGAATCAATTTTTTGACTGGCCAACTTGACACACACTTAGCCGACTGACACCCACTTGCAGCAGAATCAATCAATTTAATTAAACAATCAATGCTCACTTTATTTCCCAAAACGGTTAATTCCTAGTTGGAACTCGCCACAACAAAAATTTCCATAGTTAGATCTAACTTCATATTCTTCATATCCTCACATTCTTTGTCAAGTTTTAGGAACATTGTTATAATTTAGCTACATGGAGTCTACTGGAATCAGCAAAAGTAAAATTTTGAACGTGCTCTATGAGAAAAAAGTTTGAGTACATCTGATCTAAAGTATCCGAGCTAGAAAAAGTTAGTATACCATAAGGAGAAACGCAAGATGAAAATAAATTACGTGATTGTATCTTCCTGCATAACAGGTAGTCGCTAGACAATTGATTGGAAGTTTTTGCAAGCTAGGATCAAATAAGACAGCACTTCGATCTTCATCATTTCCTAAGACAACGTTTCAATTTCTCTTACTAACTTATTTAGTCTCAAGTCATTCAACGTTAATAAAATCACGCTATAGCAACAAAAGTCTTCAGAGGCTTGGAAGTTAGATGTAAATTTCAAGGGTCTGGCATATAGTATTCATTATGTGATCTGACCTTGGAGATTTATATTCTAAGTAATTAAACTAAATGATAAACAGAGGTTTAAGTTAATTAAATTTGATGATTAATTAAATGTGTCTGAATTTTAAGCGTCGGCTTTCTTTCTTGTAGCCACAAAACCGAAATAAAGGCGCATTACCTGCACTTGAACAGCCTGTTGCAGTTTACAAGCTGTTGCTGTTACATTACATGCTGTTGCTGTTACATTACATGCTGTTGCTGTTACATTACATGCTGTTGCTGTTACATTACAGCTGTTGGAGTTTAAGCTGTTTACGTGATATAACAGACTTTAATGATGCACTTTGAAGAACAAAGTTAAGATTTTAGATTTTATCTCGTGCTGCTAAAATCGATACAACTTCAGGATTCTATGTTTTCTTCAAGAGTTGAGAAACATCACTGATCCGTCATATCCTTTGAAGATATCTCATTTCCACGAAGTGCATCCTTGATATAAATAATTTCTCAGACAACAATGCCATTTGATTTGAAATTTGAAACGAATATATATATATATATATATATATATATATATATATATATATATATATATATATATATATATATATATATATATATATATATATATATATATATATATATATATATATATAATAAAGCGGCTTAATATCTGGTTATAAAGCGGCTAAATATCAAATATTTCGGCTTAATATCTGGAAGCCTTTAACAACGGGGAAAAAGAAGACTGACCAATGTATATTTTAAAACAAAGAAACAACGGTACAAACTCATATTTAAAAAAAAATTAATGCGGTATTTTACGTAGCAATACACACAAATTTGAAATACACCAACTAAATTTGTTAAGAGAAAAAAAATGAACTTCCTTTCTTTTATAGCTTTTTTTCAAATTACAATATTTTCTTACCACCTTACGAATTTGGGCACCCTTTATAAGAAAAGCTGACAATCCAAAAAATTAGATTTTGATTCCCAAATGAACAGCCCCTAATAGATAAAAAGCTAAGAATTTTCCCAGCAAAACTGAAAATTCGTGTGTAATTATATTAAAATATTTTGACGAAAGCCCGTCAATGTCTTCTAACTTACTATCATGTTGGCAAATATATATGGATTTTTTCTATCAGGCAAGGCCAAAAATGTTTAAACCCGCCGTATTCTTTTATCTACAACTTCAAAGCCCATTTCACTCAAAACTTCAGATCTGGTAGTTCCCTGCTCCGTCATAGACGCTACATACCGTTGATTTTCTATGTTGTCTTCCAAAAGGTTTCTCATCGCCAGTATGCACCACTGCTGCATAACTAAAATAAGAACAGAGGTTTTATAGCCCTTTTATGTAGTTCTTTCTTAACAAGATTACAAGAACAAGACGCTAGAACTAGAATAATCAAAACAAAATGACAAAATGAAATAGGGTACACCTGTATTATACCAAACACAGTCGAGAAGTTTGCTGAATGTACTATCTATGAAAACCAGTTTCATAGCCACAAAGACAAATAACGGGTAACAGAATACACTAGACTTATATAATTCGTGCTAGATATTAGCACATTAGGGGGGGGGGGGTAATGCTATGTTAGGTTAAGTTGCTTTACCTCCATACTCCCCTAATGTGCAAATACATAGCCCAAATTATATAAACGAAAATACTACATTTTGATCAGATATAAGACTTTCCAACTTGTATAGGGAAAACCATCTTTGACGTCTGACGTCATCTCTGGCATATAGTCGATACAGCTTAGCCATGAAACATGTTAGAAAGAGGACCATTACAGAGCTTCTTGTGGATTCTGAGAAATTTTTTCTTTGCCACTATTATAATCTAATTCGAACATCTGTGAATCAAAGTTAAAACCAGAAGTATTTTTCAAAAAAGTATTTATTATTCATGGCTAAGAAGTTTTAGACCGATGAGGGTATATTAAATTCATAAAGCGTTTATTTTAAACAAAATACAAAGAATCGCTAACCAAAAACTAGCCTACAAATAGAGATACGGGGGAAACTTATTTGAGCTTCATTTATGATGAAAAAACTAATTCATATTTTTTTTTCTTCTACATTGCAATATTTTGCAACCTAGCAAAAATGTTGGATGATGCCAGACCTGGTTAGCGATCGGCTTTAAAAAAAAGCATAAGAAAATGAATTTGGATTTAATGTCTTGAATCGCCACCCATCATTTGATTTTTTTATTCAATTGTTTTTTTTTCACCGTTGCTTGTCAAGGGTCTTACTTTTATTTTAGTGGTGTTTTTAAAGGTTTGATTTTTATTTATTTTAGTGATTGTTTTCAAAGACCTTTTTTTGCACTGAGGATTATCGATCAAAGGATTTGGCCGAAATATTTGCATTGTATTTTCATTTTCACTGGCTGTAAATATCCTCGTTTCTCTTCTGTTTGAATTTTTTCTTATCTTGAACATACGAAGAAAGGGAAAAGCAAACAATTGTAGAGTTCTCCATATTTTATCACTACCATTTATTGCCACCCAGTGTTAAATTTATTTATCAGAAAACATTTACGAATCATATAATAAACATATTTCACTCAGTGTGTGAACCTTCAGATCACACTTGTTACAATATAAAACTGCTAGTGACACTGAAGACCTGAATTTACTTATTTTTAATCAGTAGTTTAATACATGAGACTAGCCCTACCATAGCACAGCCTGAAATCCCTGTCAGCTGTTCTACGGCAGGAACTATTCAATTCTTTAAATTCATAAACGATTTTTTTTTTTTACTCACCTAAGGGTTAAGAATGAACCTCTCTGATTTTAGTCAAATCTTAAACTAGTCCACTTTCATAATGTAGTCCCTAATATTAGCAATTTAGGGTAATATTTATGATAAATAACAAATGCAAAAAAATAATTACTGAAAACTGCGTACTTTTTTCAGTTTAGTTTTTCATAGTAGCTAATTTTCCAATATTGGTATCCCAATTTACTTAAACCCTATTCACATGTTATCAAGTTTGATATATAAAATATTTAGGTATTTATATAAAAAACTTTCAAGCGAAAAGAAGCTATTTACAGAGCCTTACAGTCTTTGAAGCCGCATCGCCTCGGCTACATGGTATCATAATCATTCCACCTTGTATTTACAGTCAAAACAAAATGACAAATATGTATAAACCATTAGATAAACCTTTCCTTGACTAAGTCTGTTCATTTAAGGCTCCATGAATTTATCTGCAGCACTGCATACATTTGCTCCATCTATTAATAGGACTGTTTTTCTGGGGAGAAGGAGGGAAAAATATGAGCTAGTGCATACATGATCCCAATTTATGACCTTAGTGTGCGTCCTCTTGATCAATATAAAGAATGAAAAAATGAAATGCCTAAGCCACCTTTCTTTCAAAGGAATACATAAGAACTCAGGAGTGGAATTTGGATGCTGAGGTGGTGACGACTCCTTTCTTAATATAGAGATGTTTTGGTGTAGCATTAATATTACATCCATATTCTTTATGCACAAGAGTGATAGTGGTAGGAGTATCCTACAACATTTTACAACCTCCTTGAAAAATATAAAAATTATAACCTGAAATTTAGTTTTCCTCATTTCAATGGATTTATTTTTAGGGATTATTCTTATTATTGAAGTATTGTTATGCTAAAGCTACGTTTTAATATAAAGAAAGGAGGACTGAGGAGGCGGGTGATAATCTTATATTTGGAATAATCCCAAATTCACACATACAAATATCGAACAAAACTTTCTCTAATGAAAATGAAGAACCACATCAAAACTCAACTCCCTCAAAAGTTGAAAAATTGATTACATAAATAGAGGACTTGACAATCCAAAGAAACCCCTCCCTCTTCCATATTGCTCTAAATATATTTGGAAGTTGCATATTTGGAAGTTCCAGATACACATTAGATACGAACTAGCAAGATTCCACGTTATTCAAACTTAAGTAAAAAATCAAAGGGAGAGGGGAGCTAGAGGAACATCAGACAAGGCTTAACCTATACAGTTAAATATAATTACATAAGTTGAATCAGCACAGACATCAGCTTTTTTTGATGCCCCCGGATAAATTTTTTTTAGATTTTGTAAATTTCTTCTTTGTCTTCCATCTCTGAAAAGAGCCAGATTCTTGAGAGTAATTTAGGCGTTAAGATAAAATTCTGAAGAGATCAGCAAAAACTGCTTAAGCATAAACAGCATAAGACATAAACAGCATAAGAAGAAAGCATAAACAGCATAAGCACACTCACAAGTCGGCTTATACGTCTTTAGTTACTATTCTTTACGGAAAGATTGTAGTTTTTAGAACGAAGTCTCTTGTCCTATAATAGTCTAATTTTTTGCATGAAATAGCTCCTTCTGGTAGAAGAGAGCGGTGAAATCTTATAGAGATATTTATTCTCGCCTCTTCCCTGCTCGAAGGCTTGGAAATTAAAGAAAGAAACAAAAAATACAAAAACATAAAAATGATAGATTTGAGTAAAATAAAACTTACAAGGGTTTCTCGCATCTATACAGCAACACTCCATAATTATTTCAATTCCGTTCATTTCACGAATCTAAAATAGACCAAAATAGCAATTATGTTTTGCTTATTCTGTAACTAAAATAAAACAAAGAAATTCTGACAATCAATTAACCATAATCTTAATTGGTATCAGCTATTTAGTAGATCGGCAAAGTTTGTAATAAATAAATTATTAAAATATTAATTAAAAATTACCAAAACAAGAGAATTTAAATTCACTATGTCATTCCATCGTGTTTCGGTAAGGCTGTTGATCTCCCACCCTCTTCCTTGTACTAACTGATACTTAACCTAAACATGAGCTATTTTGAGGAAGAAACATCTTCTGAAAAGGCGAGATTCTGAGCATAAATCGTTATGCCATACATAACTTGTGATGAAGAAAAGCTTTTTTGTATCACCAATACTACAAATATAGAGGAATAGCCACATTTTTTTTTTTTTTTTTTTTGCATGGGTTTTGTTTTTCAGTAAAGTAACAGCTTTGCAGGGTCCTTCAAACCCAGAGAAATAGAGAACAAAACTAAAATAAAAATTATATAAGTTTCGGGTTTTTAGTAAAGCAACAGCTAGTCCTACAAATATACAGAGATATCTAACTCTGGTCGTCCAAATTGTTGATAACATTTTTTATTAGCTCTCAGAATTTTTTTTTTGGAAATTTATGTTTTTGCTTACTTACAATTCGTGAAAATATATCAATGAATATATCAATGGGAGGGGGGATACTGAAATATGCCTTCAAATATAAATAAACCTCTGAAGCAGTTTTTCTAATTTCGAAACCTATACATAAAAAAGTACGAACCACAAAACTAGGTTTCAAGTATTTCAGAAAGTACGAAATTCCATTTTTTGAATATAAGCTGTCTCTCTTATTTATTTAAAATTCATCAGTGTTTTTCTGCTGGCTAGAAATGCAATTGTTCGAAAAAAGTTAATGCAATTTTTTTCTGTGGGGACGGCAGACACTGGACTTGTGCGAAGTTCTTACAGAAGATGGTATTGGTATACATTACAAACGACGAAGCAACGTTACAATCCGAATTCCAGCCCGCGTGTCTGATTAAAATCAAGATTTGTGGAGGAGTCCTAAAATACAAAAAATGACTTCTTGTTTAATACACATTTGAATAAGAAGAATAAATCGAATTTTTTTAATTATAAAAACACATTATCAAAATTGATTCATCAAGTGAAAAAAGTGTATTTTGAGGCTCAGTTTTTGAAATCACAAGGTAGTCAAAAAAGAACATGGGGGTTAATTAATTCGTTAGTTGGGAAACATAAGAAGCCTTCACAATCGAGTGAAATGATTGACCAAGATGGGATTATGGTATATGATGAAAAAGAAATAGTCGATGTCTTAAATAATCATTTTGTTAGTATAGGTGAAAAAACAGCAAATCTATCACAACAATTGTCATATTATGTATCCCTCCCTGTGTTTATCAATTTCTATTTTTCTCTCTCTCTTACTTACTATCTTTATCATATACCTCAAGCTCTAAATGAATTCCGCCCTGTCCTTGTTTTTTTTCTTATTTTTACAAATCTTCACAATCGAGTGAAATGATTGACCAAGATGGGCTTATGGTATATGATGAAAAGAAATTACCGATGTCTCAAATAATCATTTTGTTAGTATCGGTGAAAAAACAGCAAATCTATCACGACAATGCTATGCTTTTGCATGCTAAGTGCAGAGTTATCAGCTTCCATTTTTTTTACCGATTTTTGCGTCTTTACGTCTTCATCCTCTAGTCCGTCTGTTTAGTTAGTTTTATTGTTGTATAATTGTAGTGTAGTTCTTTTTTTACTCATTATTTTACTCCATAAGTGTCTTTTTATACATGACGTGGGTTAAAAATAAAGAAATCAGCAAGTCAATTTGACTGGTTTCCTCGCAAACCCTCATGAATTTTATAGTACATACATTCTCGTTTATAACAGCAAAAGTGCAAGTTTTAGTCAAACCCACAATTGAGAATGCAAAATAATTCTCATAAATCACTGCAGAATATCTGCCGTGAGTGGTAGATACCTGCCACTCACAGTGGCAGGTATCCTCACCGTGAGTACCTGCCACCACATGTAGGCAAATCAGTGTTGCTGTCACCAGTCACTGAATCTGAAGTGGTGAACATCACACTTATGAAACGTGGTAATTCTGAAGCGGTTGACGTCTCTTTTTCTAACCTTGTGAAAATCATTATGCCTGTTATTACGACTGTATTCACTTAAATAACAAATTTAATATTTCAGATAGGAGTTAATCCTACATCTTTTAAGGTTTCAACAACTATTGCTCTACATATAGGGAATGACCATTATAATCCGTCTAATTACCACCCAATTTCAATACTGTCTGTGTTTTCTAAGATTGTAGAAACGCTATTAATCGGATGTATAATGTTTTTGAAAAATCAAAATTGTTTTCAAAGCTTCAATTTGGTTTTAGAAAGGGACATGGGAGTGATCATCCAATGGTTATTATTAACCAGCTTGTGAGTGATTGTCTTGACAAAGGAGAAATTCCCACAATCCTGTTCCACGACATTCAAAAAGCGTTGGACTCAATTTCTCATTTTTTTTTTTTTTTTTCTAAGTTTAATAATTCGGTGGTTCGTGGGAAAACATTAGATTTAGTAAAATTGTATCTTTCTGAGAGAACACAAGTTACTTTAACTAATAACTCTATTTCCTCTTTCCTTCCACTATCGTCATCGGTTGGTATCCCTCAGGGTTTAATTATGGGTCCTCTTTTCTTTCTTCTTTATATTAACGATCTGTGTTTTGCTACAGCTTCATCCAACAGTTCGTGGTAAGGAACTGTAGTAAGGAGCGACCCGGCTTACTAGTAACCGAAACTCTAAAAAACGGAATTATGATACCAATAGTTACATCAAAAGAATCGCATTTTAATGCTGATTTTGAATATACAATTTTCGTCTAGTTTAGTCTTACACATCAAAAGCTACGAGCCTGAGGAAATTTGCCTTATTTCAGGAAATAGGGGGAAACACACCCTAAAGTCATAGAATCTTAACGAAAATCTCACCATCAGATTCAGCTTATCAGAGAATCCTACTGTAGAAGTTTCAAACTCCTATCTACAAAAATGTGGAATTTTGTATTTTTTGCCAGAAGACAGATCACGGATGCGTGTTTATTTGTTTTCGTTTTGTGTTTTTCCCAGGGGGGATCGTATCTACCCAGTGGCCCTACAATGTCGGGGGAGGGCTTATTGTAACGGAAATTAAAAGTTATAGGGCATTTTTAAACGAGCAAAAAAATCGGAGGGCACCTAGTCCCCCCTCTCACGCACACTTTTTCCCCAGGGTCAACGGATTAAAATTTTGAGATTGCCATTCTGTTCAGCTTAGTCGAAAACTTAATCCCTATGTGTGTGGGGACGACTTAATCCCCCACAGTCCCCGGGGGAGGGGCTGCAAGTTACAAACTTTGACCATTGTTTACATATGGTAATGGTTATTATGAAGTGTACAGACGTTTTCAGGGACTTTTTCGCGTCGGAGTGGGGGTGGGTCGGGGGGAGTGGGTTATGGAGGAGGATCTTTTCATGGAAGAATTTATCATGAAGGAAGAGAATTTCCATGAAGGAGGCGCAGGATTTTCTAGCATTATTAAAAAAATTGAGAAAATAAATATTTTTTTTTCAACTGGAAGTAATGAGCAGCATTAAAATTTAGAACGAACATAAAATATAACGTATATATGGGGGTTTGTCTCCTCCACAATACCTTACCTTTACGCTGAAGTATCTTTATTAATTTCAACTATTTATTCTACGGCCTTTGTGATTCAGGGGTCATTCTTAAAGACTTGGGACAGAAGCCAAGCTTTAGTGTAAACAGTGAGGTATTAACAAGGGAGCGAACCCTCTCATATATGTAATAAGACTACACAAATATAGAAGTTCGTTACGTGAGTTAATTCATAAGGTACGTATGTTTATTAATAACAAAAACGTTCGTAAAAAATAAAAAAAATCTAGTTGCATTTTCAAGCAGCCAAAATTGGAGGACAACTAGGCATCCTCCCCCAACCCCTTTTTTTATCAAAATCGTCCAATCAAAACAATGAGAAAGCCATTTAGGAAAACAAAAAGTTAATATGCAAATTTCGTTTTATTTATTCATGTGCGGTGAGCCAAAATCAAAACATGCTTTAATTCAAAAACATTCAGAAACTAAATAAAAAAAACTAAATAAAAGTTTTTTTTAACTGCAAGTAAGGAGCGACATTAAAACTTAAAACGAACAGAAATTATTCCGTATATGAAAGGGGTTGTCCCCTCCTCAACGCCTTGCTCTTTAAGCTAAAGTTTTTTTATTGTTTCAGAAAGTAGAGTTGTGACAAAGAGTCAACCTTTAGCGTAAAGAGTGGGGCGTTGACGATGGGACAACCCCTTTCATATACGGAATTACTTGCAGTTAAAAAAAACTTGTTTTTTTTAATTTTAATTTCTGAACGTTTTTCAGTTTATACATGTTTTGATTTGGGCTCGCTGCACATGAATAATTAAAACCAAATTTGCATAGATTTTTTTTCGGCTAAATGGCTTTCTCATAGTTTTGATCGGACGATTTTGATAAATTTTACGGTCAACTCTTGATTTCTTAAATTTCTAGAGTTAACTCTTCCACATTAGTGGGTCTGAGGAAAATACTTGAAGACATATTCCTCTTTCTCAAATCTAACCTTACACATGGACTCTGATATATATATTTTTTTTTTTTTAATGACTTTTTACAATACAAATTTCAATGCCTATAAAATATAGCATAAACGATACTTCTGAAAATTCTCCCTTCCCAATATTGGTCGAAACCTCTGCTTTCCAACTGTTTTGTTTAATTTTTAAAATTAAAAAAAAGAATTTAATGTTAAATTTTTAAAAGCTTCTACTTAACTGAATATTTTATTGCGGTATGAATACCTAACAAAGACACGACAAAGGAAATTACTTACAGATGAACTTAAAATTTTAGGAGTGTTAAATAAAAACATCACCCACCCAACATCCCCTCCCCATCTTACCCAAGCAAAACACTGATGGGTTATATAAAAACACTGAGAGTTCATTGAAATCTTTGAATTCTAGGAGGGTGGGCCTGTGTAGGCAAACACTTCCAAAAACCACTTCTAAACAATTTTAAGAAGACTAACCTCGTTTTGATTTGATAGATTTCTCCAAGTTAGATTGGCAATTAATCGAATCAAATCTCTTTTGAAACAAAATGTAGGTTCTTCTTGGATCCGGTTTACATTATTTGGTGCTAATACAGCCAAATCTTCAACTGGGGTAAATCCTTCTTCGGCTTCTTTTCCAAGCTGATGAAAACATTTCAAAAGATCTGGAAATATCCTCTATTACTAAGAAGGAGCTAAGATAATTGTATTGAAGATAATAAAATTCATTTCCAAAGAAACGCTTTTCAGATAAAAACAGTGTGCAATTTCTGCTGAGATTTTGAATTATACTGTTGATATTACACAAATCCAAAAATATTCCTAATCTAGGATTTAGAAAAGATGAGGATACGGTTATAGGTAATCACGCTTGCTGGCACACCATTATCTAGAAAAAAAAGGGAAAGGTTCCAATTAGGGAGCCTATTGTGAGTTTCTCCAGCAACAGAGAGTAATCTCAGTGGGCAACTTGGACTTAACTCATTTTTGCACTTTGTCACTAACTCTCCAACTAAAACTTAAATCATTTCTTATGCACCAAGTGTAAATTTAGCACCAAGACATCCAGGTGAATTGGCTATCTACAAATTTTATGTGATACCATAAGTGAGGGATGATAGGAAGTTCTGATGAAAAAAAAGGCACCAAATTTCCGATCAAACATTTCGTCTTCTCTTTAGGTTTCATCCACTTTTTATATAGTGGTCGTGGAACAAACTAAGTAGATTCAGCTGTTGAAGTTGGTGATCGTCATTTGGGAAGGGGAGGGGGTAGGGGAAACATCTAACAAAACATCCAAAGAATATGTCAATCATGGAAACTCAAAAATCTTAGAATAAATTGTGAGAATTCGCGATCTCAGGATATAATTCTCGGGTCCAGACTCCCTCCCCTCCGCATACACGAAAATTTCCCTGATCATGCCGTTCAGATCGGTCCATTTCGCAGAATTTTGAATTGAGCGAGCAAAAAAAAAGAAAAAAAAGACAGATCTCCTCTAAGAAGTAAGTTATAATTACCGGAATGGTCTTTTCTAGTTATTGCTCACCGCCCTGTAAAAATACTCTAGCCCACCTCCTCTTAAAGGTTAGACCCGTACAAAATTATCCAGTAATGATTAATCTTCCAATTATGGCTATAGTGTTATGGAATTAAGTAAATACAGCACTGAATGGATTTATTCCTTTATGGAACAAAGCAGATTAAAAGTAGAAACAAAGTAGATGACAAAAGAAAAATGAATTATAAAATTAAACTTACAAACTGTTGAAATAAGCAAAGACTTGTCCTCCTGCAACATAAGCACGTATTTGTCTGAGCCCGAGGATGATGCGAGGATTTCTAACATCTTAGTATACTCCAAAGGCTCTACATCTTCATTCCTTCTCAACACATGCAACATAAAGTCTGATTTCAATTTGAAGACTTCTGCAGCGTATTGTATAAATGCTGCAGATACTGTAGCTTTACTTTCAGGAGTAGATGCAAGTGCGTGGTAGATAGTTTCTAATAGAAAAAGTCGAGAGGGATGTGGCAGTTCAGGGTAGATGACAGAAAGCTCTTTGCGTGGTAAAATACAAACTTCGATGACATGTTGACTAGAAGAAGAAATTAATAAATTTCTTCTTTTTTTCATTACATGCATTATAGGTAATAAACAGTAAAATTAACTATTTTCCTTGAAAAGTGTACATGCTACTCAAAATACTGTAAGGACAAAAAAGGGAGGCCGCTTTATACAAGTAGCGCGTATGTAGTTTGATTTTCAAAAATAACTGGAAGCACTAAAGAAAAAAAATTATCAGAATTTGCCAGTATAGGATAGTTGAGATATAGTATAGTTGAGCACTGAGCAAAAGCATTATAGGACGTAGAGGACAGAGTTTCCACTTCTTCTTCTTAGAGAAATGAGAGATCGCACGAAAATTGTTGTCAAAATGTTAATGCTGTTATAAAGAGTAGCCCTTGCCAATAAAGATCAAACTAGAACACACAAATTTTGGTAACAATACATACGAAGAATCTATATCAAAAGCTACTCATACATCAGAGGAATCTAGTGATTATGCTAATTCTGAATATGAAAAAACATTAATTCTAAAGCTACAAATTTTTTTTCAGAAATAAATTTAAACAATTCATAGAAAGAAAAAAACTTCAAATAGGAACATGATCTTAACGAAAATCACGCAACATTCAAACAAAAAGATTGAGCCGCATCTAAGTGCTCGTTTCAGCCAAATTGTGTTGCAAATCCGCGAACATAGTTTTCCCGGACAAAATTTTGTCCCAGAACATATATGCATTCAAAATAAGAGCAACAGTTATTACATATGGTTTATCCTGTAATTCAAAAATTTCTATAGTATTGCATAATTGACCGCTATGTATTAGGAGAGGAGAAAAGGGCTTTTTTTCTGAGTGGACAGGAATCCCTAAAGACTCAGGAAGCGCCTTTTCAGTCATGAATATTCAAGCTTCCAATGAGAAGTCGTTCAGACATATATGAAGGGGAAACTTAACCCTGACTGCTCTTCATTTGGAGTAAGAATGCAAAATAGGTGCTGAGGAGAGGAAGGGTTCCCTCCAAGGACGGGTTAAGAAAAAAAAACTTTAAAAACGCGTGACCAATTTCGCTATTTGCATTTTTGCTGCGCTTATACAAGTCAGGCAGAAATTTCAAAGGGGAGGGATCAAACCACGTAACAGGATTTCTTTGGTTATTACGTGATGTGGTTTGTTTATTTATGCAACTATTACATAATGGAGTGTAATTTTCTTTAACAACCCTCCAGGGACAGTGAAAACCTTCGGGGCCTGCTCGTAGTGGACCTTTAGGACGCCGGGCCCAAGCAAACAGTTCCACTCGGCTCCTAGCAACCTTTTCCACCAGGAAGGCGACACAAAACTAACCAGGGTGGCCCTCACCTAACCTAGTAACCTTTTCCATCAGGGCACCCAACTAGCCAATTCAAGCGGGGAGGGGGGAGGGCTAGCATCCAATTCCAACGAGGGGCCCTAGCAGCCAATTCCAACGGGGACCATAGCATCTCATTCCAACAGGGGGCCCTAGCAACCATTTCGAACGGATGGCCCTAGCAGTCAATTCGGAAGGGGGCCATATGAACCAATTAAAATGGGGGGGGCTAGCAGCCAATTTCACCTGGCTCCTAACCTAACCACTGGGGACCCTAGCATCCAATTTCACAAGGAGGGCCCCTAGTAACCAATTCCAACGGAGCTCCTAGCAGTCACTTCCACAGGGGCTCTATTCTGCGGGTCAAACCCTTTTACATAAAGACCAAAGAAATCCTGAAGTAAACAAACCCTATTACATAATTAACCCCTGCGTCTCGAAGAAAATTAATAACACTTATTTCTCAAAGAAAATTAGTAACGGCAGAGTCTTGAGGGAATCAGCGTCAAAAAAAGGAGCAGTGGCTATGGCTGTCTTTAAAAGCATTATGTTGTCACTACTCCTGTTGAACGAAAGATTTTATGGTAGATTTTGAATTCTCACTGAGTACCTAATAAACTATTCAAAATAATAATCGCACTCTATGAAGAAAGAGAATGTTGTATATGCACAGAAAATTAGGATCCACATTCTTTATGTCTGGTGTCAAACATGGATGTGTCCTAGCCCATTCCTTTTTGTTATTATAATGTTATTCTAAAGCAGTCCTAAGAGTCTGGAATGAGGATTTGAAGCCAAAAGATTTCTGATCTGGATATCTCTGGCGACGTTGTTCTTCTCAAAAAACCAAAACATGGACCATAGCTGCTACTCGACACGATAGATGAAAAGGCTATAGAAGTAGAGCTTAAAGTGAATATCAGTATCAAGAGGATGGCTACATCGACTCTCCACTTATACTTAAATGCAAAGATAAGGCAATTGAACAGGTAATTGATATTAAGTACCTCAGGAGTTGGAATGATTATAATGGTGAAAAAACCATCAAATCAAGAGGACAATTGAACAAGCTACACTGGCTTTCAATAAGTTGAAACCAATCCGGCTCAGTAGAAAAGTCTCTATGGGCTTGAAACTTCAACTCATGAATAGCAATGTGATGTCCATTCTCCTCTATGCAAGTGAATACGGAAAAATAAATGTCCAACTGGAGAAAAACGTCCTAACCTTTAATGTGACTTAGAAGAATACTAAACATGTCATAATACATCTATGGGTTTCCATAAGGAGGTGTGTCGGTTGTCGGCGTTGAATTATTATTTTAATAACTCGTATTTCACAGAACAATTGAATGGGATCTAAATCATTGCAGTATATTACTTTTATTGCTACACATATTTACTTCTAAGAAATGGTCATAAAGATATCGTAAAAAATGAAAATTTGGGAATCAATTTGCTTGTAATTACTGCCAACTGCACCCTCAACTTTATTTGAATAAATATAAATTTCAAAATTGCAAAACAATTATAACCGTTAGAATATTTATTTGAGATTTGGCATCCTATAATTTCTGCACCCAGGGCAAGTGCCCCCTCTACTCCACCCCCTAAAACCGCCACTGCGCTCCCAATGCCTTTGTTTTCACCCAAACTTAAATCATAATATTTCTTGATTTCATATTTGTGCTCATTATATAATGGAGGGGTTAATGTCCACCCTCATTTATTCCTAGTCAGAGCAACTTAATCTTCATGCAATAAATTCTTAATCTTATTCTTCCGCCCTGAACTTTCAAAACCTCCAACAATTCATGTGTTTGCTAATTTGTTTTATTTAGGACACTAAAATCCTCTGTACAATCTAAATCTAGGACATTTTTACCTTCCTACTCCATACCATGTTGATGTATAGCCTTTGCTGCGTTTATTGGGGAAAAGTCAATTAGAATAGTGCATTTGAGAAAAATGGGACAAATACATGATGAACCCCTGATTCCACGCCAATCCAACTACTAATCTTACAACCTGCCTTTTGATGCAGCAATAATATTCTTAAACATAGCCCAAATCACATTTATATACTTATCTAGTAGATTATACAAGGGTTAGACCTTCACTTCTCAAAAGTTTTTCTATCAATTAAGTCAATCATAATCAATAATCTATGAAACTGTGGATTTATGATGGAGCTGCTTCTCAATTATAGTCGAAGAGAGATAACTAGGTCATTGGATCCTGTCTTTACCCTAAAATCAAAATATTGTTCTCTTACCGTCAGCATCTAAGAATCCTACAGATTAAGCAATACAAAGACAAAACTGTTATTCAGAAGATTTGTTTTCTCTAATTTCAACAAAAACCAACAGCATGATATGCACTAAAAACGATATTCTTTTCAAGACTTTTTTTTATATCAGAACAACCTTAAATTTAGACAAATAATTACCTAAACTCAGCATCATCTTGTGCAGATTTCGTTAATTTTTCTAAAATGGTTGTCACATATTCAGAACAAAGGATCTCATCAAGCAAATTTTCATTCTGTAGAAATACATTAAGCAGTAGCATTGAAAAGGAGTTCCAAATTTTCGTAGCATCTAGTTTAAAGCAGAGGTGCAGAATTTTTTCCTTTACCAAGTTCCAGATTGTCAAAGAATTGCTAGGATTGTTTACAGTTAAATTTCCAAGAAACTGTATAGCTACTGCAGTCATTAATAATACTTTTTCTGACTGCTGTTGAAGTGAAATTCCATCACATATGATGGTTTCCACTTTTTCTAACAATATAGTATTTTCTCCAATAAATTTCTGCACATTAACACCACGAGTGCATGCACTTCTCAAAGCTCGAAGCAAATCAGTTACACTGTCCAAGTCTTGGATATCATGGAAAATAATACCATTGATTGTTTTTGAAACATCTTCCAAATCTGCCATTGTTAATCTAAAATATAGAAGCAAATCTTTTTGACAGAAAAAGAACAAAAGATATACAAGCAAAAGAAACAGACAAATGAGCTATGATATCCCTGATTATCCAGGTGAGTGTCCTGAGTACGAGTGTCCAGACATGTACAAAGAAGTATCCCTGTTCTACCCCACTGGTCCAGAAGGTCCAATATGGAAAATGAAATAAGAAAAGAGGTAAGAACATTCTTCGCAATAGGACGACCATAAGTTGTGCAATAGGACAAGCTAATTGCAACCTTAAGTGGAAGGAAGAAGAGCAATATTTGAAGCAAAAAAATTTGTATGAAGCAAAAATCAGACTTTTTTGCTCCAAGTGCTATTTTTCCGAAGAGGATCAAGAATGATAATTATTTATATCAGATTTGTCTCCTGTTTTATAAACTGGTATTATATGTGCTTTTTTTCATCTATTGGCAAATAAACGTGAACACTAATCAAAAATATGAATGTGTGGTTTAAAATTTACACGTGCTATACCATTCAGCAAATAACCTGGTAATTCAACATATGTCAACGATTTACATTTTTGATTAGCACTTTTAGATGCTGCAAATAGCACCTTGGGATGCAATGACTTTTTCTTTCATCAGACATCAGCTTTTCCCAGAAGAATCTGAACTTCGAAAGACATTTCGCAATAAAACTCTTTCACTTTATCTACAGAGTATTACCAGCAGCTTCTTATAAATTTTAAAACCCATTACATATATTTGTAGTACGATGTGTTCTAACTTTGAATAAATAATTCATTAATTGATTTCAAAATGTATTTATTTATCTAAGGTTTAATCAGTAAAAACTGTTTTCCTCTTGGATTTCAGTCAAACAGTTCGTGGTAACGAACTGTAGTAAGGAGCGACCCGGTTCAATAGTAACCAAAACTCTAAAAAACGGAATTTTGTCAGCAATAGCTACATCAAAAGAATCGCAATTTAATACTAATTTTAAATATATAAGTTTAATCAAGTTTAGTCTTACCCATCAAAAGTTACGAGCCTGAGAAAATTTGCCTTATTTTAGAAAATAGGGGGAAATACCCCCTAAGAGTCATAGAATCTTAACGAAAATCACACCATCAGATTCAGCGTATCAGAGAACCATACTGAAGAATTTTCAAGCTCCTATCTACAAAAATGTGGAATTTTGTATTTTTTGCCAGAAGGCAGATCACGGATGCGCGTTTATGTGTTTGTTTGTTTTATTGTTTTTTTTTTTCCCCAGGGGTGATCGTATCGACCCAGTGGTCCTATAATTCTAACGGAAATAAAAAGTTCTAGTGTCCTTTTTAAGTGACCAAAAAAATTAGAGGGCACCTAGGCCCCCTCCCACGCTAATAATTTTCCCAAGTCCATCGGATCAAAATTCTGAGATAGCCATTTTATTCAGCATAGTCGAAAAACCTTATAACTATGTCTTTTAGGACGACTTAATTCCCCAAAGTCCCCGTGGAAGGGGCTACAAGTTACAAACTTTGACCTGTGCTTACATATAGTGATGGTTATTGAGAAGTGTACAGACGTTTTCAGAGGGATTTTTTTTTGTCTGGGGGGGGGAGCTGTTGAGAAGAGAGAGATAAGTTGAGGGAACTTTCCATGGAGTAATTTGTCATGGGGGAAGAAAATTTCCATGAAGGGAGCGCAGGATTTTCTAGCATTATTTAAAAAAAAATAAAAATAAATATGAAAAAGTTTTTTCATCTGAAAGTAAGGAGCAGAATTAAAACGAACAAAAATTACCACGCATATGAGGGGATTCGTCCCCTCCTCAATACCTCACTCTTTACGCTAAAGTATTTTAAGTAATTTCAACAATTTATTCTACGGCCTTTGTGATTCAGGGGTCATTCTTAAGGAATTGGGACAAAACTTAAGCTTTGTTGTAAAGAGCGAGGTACTGCTGAGGAGGTAAACCCCCTCATATACGTAATAAAAACATACGAATACAAAAGCTCATTACGTAAGCTAATTCGTAAGTTACGTATATCTTTTACTAATAAAAACGTTTGTAAAAATTTAAATATTCTAGTTGCCTTTTTAAGTAACCAAAAAACTGGGGGGAGGGCAACTAGGCATCCTCCCCCACCCCTTTTCAAAACCGTCAGATCAAAACTATGAGAAAGCCATTTAGCCAAAAAAAATGAATATGCAAATTTCGTTCTAATTATTCATCTGCGGAGAGCCAAAATCAAAACATGCATTAGTTGAAAAACGCTCAGAAATTAAATAAAAAAAGCAAGTTTTTTTAACTGAAAGTAAGGAGCGACATTAAAACTTATAACGAACAGAAATTAATTCGTATATGAAAGGGGCTGGTCTCTCCTGAACGCCCCGCTCTTTACGCTAAAGTTTTTTACTCTTTTAAAAAGTAGAGTTGAGAGAAAATGTCAAACTTTAGCGTAAAGAGCGGGGCGTTGAGGAGGGACCAGTCCCTTTCATATACGAAGTGATTTCTATTCGTTTTAAGTTTTAATGTCGCTCCTTACTTTCAGTTAAAAAAAAAAATTTTTATTTAATGCAGACAAAGAATCAGACGCTTTCTATTTTACAAAAATCTTCTCAAGTCTGGATTGAATTCATCTCGTTGATTACTCCACCCAACATCAGCAAGCCCTTCTTTTAATCCCGACTGATTTAATGTAAAAATATCAATACTTAGTTTGACTTCTTTCATTGCATGGGAAAGATTGCAAAAGATAAGGGGTATTCTTGGAGATGGATATTTTCAAACTCATCTAACTGCCAGATATGAAAAAAGGTCCAAAGTTGCCAGTAGCAGAATTCGAAAGAATTCCAAAAAATGCTCACACTTCAGCGGCACAACTTGTAATTTGACAGCTTTTCTTTGAGCAAAACATATTTTTGTATGTAAGCATGGTATTATCAGATGAAACCTACCAACAAATTTTGAAACTGCAAAGTAGCATTTCTACTTTCCTATCCAACTTTTTCCACAGTGGCTATCTACAAACTCATCTAAGATCGGTTTGCATAGGCCTAAAATATCCGCATCTGAAACCAATAAAAAATTTCAATCACATCTTGTGGAGTCCTCCAGCCCCAGCAATTCCTAAATGACATCTTCTTTGTACTCAGATTTTTTTAACAGCTAATTTAAAACATATATTTATTTTTTAGGGATATCAAATTATAAAAAGTATTTTCATAATCACCAGCTATATTATTTTGAAAATTTGGCTGAAATAGAAGAGAATATTTATTGATGAAGAAATTTCGAAAATATCACATTATCAAATATTACTTCCAGATCACGAGAAGCCATACCCTGTAACCAATAGCTGGCAAACCAAAATAAAACTAACACAAATAAGAACAACTAAGAACAGTAAAAAAAAAAATCTTAATTCCCAGTCATTTTCTTTCAAATTAATATTCTGCAAGATCTCTATGTGGATATAAATAAAAAATAAAAAAAATGTCTACTGAAAGTAATGAGCAACAATAAAACCCAAAACGAGACAAAAATTATAAAGTATATGAAGAGGTTGACACCCTCCTCAATACCCTGCTCTTCACGTTAAAGTTTTTAGCACTTCTGAAAAAAACTTCCTATTCTAAATAAACAGGAGTGTTCAATTTCAGGAGTCGTTCTTAAAAATTTGGACAAACAGCCAAACTTTAGAATAAAGAGCAAGGTATTGAAGGGGAGACAAATCCTTCATATACGGAACAATTTATGTTAATTTTTAGTTTTGTTGTTGCTCCTTACTTTCGGTTGAAAAAACTTATTTGTTTTTTATTTTAATTTCTGATCGTTTTTTAAATAATGGTGGTAACTCCTGCTCACCCTCCATGAACAAGTTTCTCGTTCTACGGGAAACTTCTCCATAGAAAGTTCCTTCATAACATACACCCCCCCTCTGTAAAATTCCATCCTGACTGAAATTCCCTCCCCTCTCAAAAAATTTCTTGTAGACATTTCAGCCTTCGCACACTTAAGTTTGAAAAACCCTTTAATTTTTAATCGTTTTTCTAGTCACTACCAAAATCCCCCCATCTATTCAAATTTTTTGCCAGAAATCTAAATCACAGAAAATTTTCCCACACAATTGCCCCAGAACATCTCCACACGCAAAATTGAGTTAACAAAGAGATAGTGAGACAAAAAAAAAAGAATTTCGTACAAGAATGTCTGTCAAATACCCCAGCGTAAAATTTCTCCTGGAAAGCTCATCCCCAGAAGTTTCTCTCCCCAGGGAAAATTCTCCCAATGAAAACCCATTCCAAATAAAACATCTCCCACTCCCCCCGAAATGTCTATACACTTTCGAAAAACAAAAACAGTAACACAACAGCATTCTCTGATACGCTAAAATCTGATGCAATTTTCATAAACATTTCTAGACTTTTAGGCGGTGTCTCCATCTTTTTTTAAATCATGGCAAGTTTTCACAGGCTTGCAAATTTTGATGAGAGACACTAAACTTGATGAATCTTATACGTTTATAATCAAAATAATAAGTTGATTATTTTTCTGTATCCACTGATATCAAATTTCCGTTAATGGTCCTGCCAATTAATGGTCCAGCCTTAACTTTTGGCTCATATTTGTGATGACCCCTTTCAACAGACGTAATTTTCCCTTAGACTAATGGGAGAATCATCAGTTTCTGGACATCTTAAAACCACACTTAAGCTTGTATTTTTCTTAAGTTTCCAACACCCCTTTTCCCTGGTTTTACGGAAGGAGGTTGAGGAGGCACTTGCGCAGAGCACAAATTTCAAATAAATGATCTAACATTTATACTCATTTTGTAGTTTTTGAAATTTTACTTTTATTGAAATAAAGTAGAGGGTACAATTAGTAGCAAGTTACTAACTTACTTTAATTCTTATATATTAATACTTAATGCTTACTGTAAGCAGTAGCAATGTTAAGCAATGGCCCCCTACAATTCGGAAATAAATGTAATTTATTAAGTAGCTTTAAAACTGTTGGTTGTTTTAAGTGTCAAATCCGCTCTTTACTTTGAGTGGATAATTATTTTTAAATTAATTCCTGCTCGTTTTTAACATAAAGAAAACGAGAAAAATAGGGTCCAATACACTTCATAAAATGTTTAACATTAAAAATTTTCCAAATATACAGCCTTTGAAACTTTATCACCAAGTAAAAATGTGAACCTAGTTAATGGCAAAATTGAAAATCTTCTATGCTTCCTGTTTTACCACATTGGAACAGGTCAATGTTTTCCCTGATATTTAAGATTCTTTGTAAAACAATGTTCACTGGATAAGTTAATAATTGTGTTGCAAAAGCAACACTTTTTATTCCTAGCTTATTCCTAGAAAATGGTAAGGGTTTAACCTCTACGGTTTTTACAGAAAGTGTGGACCTTAAGCTGGATTGATGAATATGACTTTGCATTTTGGAAAGCTTTGTAGAACTCTTGCCTAGGGCCAAAAAGAATGGTTTTTGCTCGTCCTTAAGCCAGAGCCTATAGTGTGCGAAGTGAAACCAAATTCCATGACCAAACTACAGCCAGTTTGACCTATCTTGACAGAGTAATAATATCATTATAAAAAACATTTAATTTTGTTTCTTTTTCAATGCTTTCTATTTCATTCAAGAAATAATATTCACTGTATATTTACCTTCTTATTCTCCAATGATTCCATTTGTGTTCTATCTTCAGATGTGGAGGGTGTATTCATTTCCACTTTTGAAAGTTTTAAAATAAGAGAAGCTAATCTTGAACTGATAGACTTTAGGAAGTAAAAGCATATTTTCTCTTTTGGTTTTTGACCAGTCAACAACTAATTGAATTTAAGTCGGATTAACTCTGTACCTGTTTCGAATAAATAATGAGTGAATTACTTTTGAACTTGTAATTGAAACTTGTTAGATAAATTTATAAACTTGTATATGATTACGGCTTAAGGACTATTTATGGATTGTGGCTGTGAGTTAGTATTCAGCACTACTATCATCTGAGTCGTGCATTGAAATATTCGGATTACTTGCAAATCACTGGATTACTTGCCCCACTCAAAGATAAGTTATTATTTATTCTCATTGCATTCATTTAGCCAGTGTGGATCATCTCATAACTGTGCTTATTGAGAACTTCTCTGTGGATATACCTTTTTCACTTAATTGTTTTTGGACTGATGCCGAGTCGTGAGTGAAATTTGCTTATCATGGACAATTGGAATACCATTACGCTTTATTATTGCCCAGTTTTAAACTTTGCTCAGCACAATCTCGATGAGGGGTTGGACAATCAGTCGATTGTGAAATACGCTAGTGATTTTTTTCCCGTATGAAGATGTTCTTGGCGCTAAGAAACTTTTATATAGCAATTGTTTCCCAGATGAGCCTATACCTCGTCGTTCGGGACCCAGTACTAAGAATAGTTCATTGTCGGACATTATCGCTACTCTTTCTCGCTGCTCTGCAGAAAATATTGATATTCCAGAGTTCGTGATCAAATCCCCCTCTGAGGTCCCTAGCATTCCAGCGTCAGCTTATTCTATCCTTACCGTCAAAGTCAACCAGTGCCTTAATCAGCTAAAATTGCTTGCTCACCTCAATAGTCCAGCAACGTCTATAAATAGTTCTTTGGTCTCGGATAGTAAGGGTACCAATGGAAAACCCTCATACGCCGTCGTTCTTAAATATCCGCCTCCAGAACTAAGAGACCCTGTTTCTCGCAAGGAAAAGCTTGATTCTTTCGCCGGACATGACGGAATTATGTCGGTAAAGTCCGATTCGGCAAGGAAAAGATGGATTGTTGTTACGCGGGATAAAGTTTCCGCCAATTCTCTTGCCGCATCGGCTGTTGCGAGCTATCCAAATATTCTTGCTAAAGTGATTGATCGCAAACCTCTTGGAGTAATTAGGGGACTTCCTGATAGTGTTTCTAGCAGTATACTCATCTCCACTATTCCTGGTCTTGTTGAGGCCAGCCGGATCGGCTTTTCTCATACATTCCCTTTAGAGTTCCTTGATTCCGCTGCACTAAAATCTGCCATCGCTACAGATCTGCGCTTGGGTTACGAGTCTTTTAAAATATCAGAATACAAAAAACTGCCCAGACGGTGTCTTCGATGCCAAAGTATACATCATTCGTTAGCTCACTGCCCATGCGCCCCAAATGAGATGAAGTGCTCTAAATGTTCTGTATACCATTCCAATACTAAAGACAATCCTTGCTTAGAGGCTCCAAAATGTGCCAACTGCGGCGAAGCTCGTGTTTCCTATAGTATGAATTGCCCAGTGATCAAACGCGCTCTGAACTCTGCTCCAAAATAACCCAGCCACTATTTTAAGTCTTGCTTCTTTCAATATTAACGGCACAAAAGACAAAGACTTGTTAATTAATGAATTATTAGTCCATGACATAGTGTTCTTGCAAGAACATCTTTTGACCAAATCAAACGTTTCTAGCCTGAAGCGATCTTCTGTCCACCATTTTTTTTCGCAAGAGGCCAAGAAAACTAGAGGCCGCCCTTCCGGTGGCCTAGACATTTTCTTCCGTTCCCCATCAAAGCCCTCTGTGATTCATTGTGATGATAATATCTTAGCGATTCAATGTGACAGTACTGCCTTTATAAACATTTACTTACCTTGCAATCGACGTTCTATAGCATTGTTCACATATTTTGCTAAATGTTGCTCCAGTTTAAAGTCTCTACTCGAAAGTCTACGTTTGAAAGACCTAAATTGGGTTTTAGCTGGTGACCTTAACGGTGACATTCTTGGTACCTCCGATAGGTCAATCCTCTTGCTAGATTCACTTTCTAGCATATATCACGTCGCAGTTAAGAGCCTCCCATTCACATATATTCATAACAGAGGCTGTTCAAAATCGAACCTGGATCATTTGATCTCTTCCAGTTCCAGCTTAATATCATTGATTGTCAGGGTGGATGAAGAGAAGATTGATGACGATCACCTTATTCTTAGCTGTAATTTGTCCTGTGAGCTATCTGGCAAAACACTTTCGGCTCAGCCGAAGTGGCATACGAAGTTGAACTGGGATCATGCTAATGTCCCACTATACCTTGCTACGCTAACTGCTTTACTGTCAACCATAAAAGAGCCATATCACCTGCTGCAAACGTCAGTTTCCTCGCCTTCACGTAGAGTTGACCTAAATTGCTATTATTATCAAATTTTCCATTGCCTTAAATCAGCTTCCAAAGCTGCGGTGCCTGTGGATAAAGTTCGAATTGGTATAAGAAATCCTAATTGGAACGTTGATCCTGAAGTAAAACGTGCTAAGCAAAAAGCCAAATTTTGGCTACGTATGTGGATATCATGTGACCGACCATCGTCCGGAGCTGTTTTCGGAAAAGTTTCGGTTGTTCCCATGCACATCATGTTTTAAGTCGACTCATGAAAGATGCCGTAAAAACTAAAATGTCTTTATACTGTCTTACTGTTGATATTTCTGGAGCTTTCGGCAATATTGTGCACTCTCAGGCTTTATTTTCCCTTGTGTCTTCAGGTGTTAATCCTTCCGTATTAAGTTTATTGTCTTCTTGGTATTCAAAGTCGACCCGGCAAAATTGACAAGGGAGTTCGGCAAGGTGCCGTATTGTCTCCTAGTATATTCAAATGCGTGCTTGCATCGTGCCTGCGTCCCCTTAGAAGTTCTGTTTTTTACAGTAATATTAGTTTGTCTTCTATTGCATATGCAGATGACGTTCTTCTTGTTGCCCGGACTCGCCATGGATTGCTTTCTAATTTTACTATATTAACCAATGAACTATATAAGATTGGATTGTCAGTTAATGCGTCTAAATGCGAGTTTATTAGTTTTAATAGCCTTTATGCGGTCGCTCCATTCGTTGCTGAGACTGCAGTTCTACCATGTTCTTCTTTAATTAGTTGGCTTGGTCTGTGTTTCGGCCCAACACTTTCCACTACCTGTTCATCCCTAGTGAATCAAGCCGTGAAAAACCTACGCGTCGCTTACGGAAAAATATCCCCAAACAAAAGCCGTTACAACCGCAACGGTTTGTGTATGATTTATAACGCTTATTGCGCTCCTGTGCTTTTGTTTTTATCAGGCATGGCTCATCTGTTTCGCAAGAAAGATCGACATACTCTACGTACGGCTTATTTCAGATATTCCAAATTCCTCCTCCGGCTTCCTAGATGGCGCCGAAACAAAAAAATAATTGCTCGATTTGGTTTAATTGATGTGCCTTCTCAGATTCGGTCTTCCAGTGATGATTTATGTAAAAAGACTATCAACTTTATTCACGTTTATGACCCTCTGCAGCCTTTTTTCCATATTGATACTGGTTAATTAGTCCATGCTGCCTTTTGTTAGTTTGAAATTTTTTTTCGTCGCTGCTTATCGTTTTTGTTTTTGTTAATTGATAATACTATGTACTTTGTGTTTTTTATACTTTTACGAGTAATAAAGTTCATTCATTCAAAGCCTGTGTCATAGAGAACTATCTGAAGTTATACAGTCAAGCTTTCCTTTCATCAAATCATGTTTCTACTTTTGAGTGGAAAGCTCTATTCTAGCAGGAAAGCAGGCGATAAATAGAAAAATTTACAGAATCAGAAAAGTTGTATTTTCCCTTGGGTCCGAAAGTGCTGCCATCTATTGTTTCTATCCATTTCTGCTCATGATCTCAGCTGATTTTAATATTCGGTTTTTTGCACTTGGGATTGCAGTAGAGAAATGGTATGAGACGCTCCTCCTCCAGCCTAATCTATTCAAGGCCTTCCTCTTTACACCCTCCCAGGAAGTTCCTATTTCCTTAAATCTTTATTTATGACATCCTCCCAATTCAGACGAGGACGACCTGCTTTCCGTGTAGCAACAAACGGTTGGCCAAAAAGGACAATCTTAGGTAATCTGTCATCCTTCATCCGCAGAACGTGGCCTAGCCATCTCAACCTTTCTTTCATTATAGCCCTAAAAAGCGGGATTGAACCACATTTTTTGTTCAGCCTACTGTTTGAAATACGGTGAGTCAGCCGGGTACCCAGAACAATCCGTAAGCAATTTCTCTGGAAAACATCAAGTAAATTTTCGTCTGCTTTTAGGAGCTCCCATGCTTCAGAGCCATATTTGACCACTGTCATCACTGTAGCTTCCAATATTCTAAACTTCGTTTGCAGACTTATCTTTCTATTTTTCCGAACTTTTTTTTAATTCTGTAAAAACACCCTGATCCTTAGCTATTCTACTTTTAACATCTTCACTGCTCCCACCGTATTTACAAATAATAAATAAAAAAAACTAGTTTTTTTTAACTGAAAGTAAGCAGCGACATTGAAACTTAAAACGAACAGAGATTACTCCGTATATGAGATTGGTTGTCCCCTCCACAATCCCTTGCTCTTTACGCTAAATTTTTTAATTGTTTTAAAAAGTAGAATTGTGGTAAAGAGTCAAACTTTAGCGCAAAGAGCGAGGGTTTGCGGAGGGGACAGCCCATTTCATATACGGAGTAATTACTGTTCGTTTTAATGTCGCTACTTACTTTCAGTTAAAAAAAACTAGTTTTTTTATTTAATTTCTGAACGTTTTTGAATTAATGCATGTTTGATTTTGGCTCTCCGCACATAAATTATTAAATGAAATTTGCGTATTAATTCTTTTTTTGGCTAAATGGCTTTCTCTTAGTTTTGATCAGACGATTTTGAGAAATAAGGGGTGGCGAAGGAGGCTTAGTTGACCTCAAATTTTTCAGTTACTTAAAAAGACAGCTAGAACTTTAAATTTTTAACGAACTTTTTTATTAGTAAAAAATATACGTAGCTTAAGACTTAACTTACGTAACAAACTTTTATATTCTTATATCTTTATTATGTATATGAGGGGGTTTGTCCCCTCGTTAATACCTCGCTCTTTACACTAAGTCTAAAGTTTTGCCCCAATTCTTTAAGAATGACCCCTGAATCAGAAAGGCCGGAGAATAAATAGTTGAAATTACTAAAAATACTTTAGCACAAAGAGCGAGGTATTTATCTCCTCCTAAATACCTCGCTCTTTATTCTAAAGTATTTTTAGAGCCCCTCATATGCGTAATAATCTCTGTTCGTTTTAAGTTTTAATGCTACTCCTTACTTTCAATTGAAAAAAATGTTTCATGTTTATTTTTTCATTGCATTTTTTATAGTAATGCTAGAAAATCCCGCGTCCTTTTCATTGAATTTCTCTTCCCCGTGACATATTCCTCCAAGGAAAGATCCTCCCCCATAGCCCCCTCCCCTTAACCCCACCCCAAACCAAACAAATCCCCCTGAAAACGTCTGTACACTTCCCAATAACCATTACTGTGTGTAAATACCGGTAAAAGTTTGTAACTTGTAGCCCCTCCCCCATGGACTGTGGGGGAGTAAGTCATCCCCTAAGACATAGTTATTATGGTTTTCGACTATGCAGAACATAATGGGATCCGTTGACTTTGGGAAAATAATGAGCGTGGAAGGGGCCTAGGTGCCCTCCAATTTTTTGGTCACTTATAAAGGGCACTAGAACTATTCCGTTAGAATGAGCCCTCTTGTGACATTCTAGGACCACTTGGTCGATACGATGACCCCTAGGAAAAAAACATCAAAAAAACAAATAAACACGCACCCGTGATCTGTCTTCTGGCAAAAAAAAAATTCTACATTTTTGTAGATAGGAGCTTGAAATCTTTACAATAGGGTTCTCTGATACGTTGAATGCGATGGTGTGATTTTCGTTAAGATTCTATGACTTTTAGGGGGTGTTCCCCCTATTTTCCAAAATAAGGCAAATTTTATTAGGCTCACAACTTATTAGGCTCCGTTTATTAGAGCTTTGTTTACTATCGAGCCGGCTCACTCCTTACTACAGTTCGTTACCACGAACTGTTTGATACTACCAAGGTAAGTGAAGCTGCCAACCTGATCAACCTTTTCGTTACCCAACGACACCTTTTCATCTTCACTTATTCCTAGCCTTAGTGACTTAGTCTTCTTCACATTAATTTTCAAGCCTATTCTAGCACCTTGAACTCGTAAAACCTCTAAAAATTCATTCATTTTGCTCACACATTCATCTAATATACTTAAATCATCAGCATAATCTAAGTCAAGGAGCATTTTCCCTCCCCATTTGATTCCGTGGTCTCCAATTGCCTTTCCTGTGCTCCTTAAGACAAAGTCCATCAAAATGATCCACTTAAATGGGGATAGAAAACAACCCTGCTTAACTTCTGATTTGATACAAAACCAGTTGCTAACCTCATTTCCTACCTTAGCCGCAGCATTATTATTCTCGTACATAGCACAAATCACTTAGGTACTTCCCCTTTTTCAAAAATTATATTCATAATCTTCAGTAGCTTATTTCTAACCTCAGAGCCACAATATTTAAGAAACTCATTTATCACACTATCAGCACCTGGAGCCTTATTATTTTTTAATCCTTTTAGTACTGTCGCTAATTCTTCCTCACAAAACAAATCTTCTTTCTCATCTAAGGTATCACAAACTTTTTCATTTTCATCAATTACTTTTCCTGCAACTGTATCTCGGTTTAGCACATTCTTAAAATGTTCTGTCCATCTTTCTTTAACTTTTTCCTTGTCACTAATTGTGGCCCCGTTCCTATCTTTAACTTGGACGAGTCCGGATTGACTACTTCGTCTCAATTTATTAACATGCCAGTATAATATTTTACTATTATGCCGTCTAGCTGCATCTTCCAGATCCTCAGCAATTTTATCCATGACCTCCACTTCACATCTCCTTAGTACATATTTTAATGCTTTCTCCACTTTTTTTACATTCCTTTTGTTTTAATGCGATCTATCGCTCAGATAATTCTTGTACAAACCCCTTCTACTCTCTATTAAACATAAAGGTTTTTCATTAATATTCCTAGTTGCAGTCTTAGCACTCTTCCCTAAGACACCATCAGCAACTTCACAAATTTTTTTTTTTCTAAAATTATTCCATCCATCTTCCACATTGTCAAATTTTAAACTCTTAAGTTTAGTATTCAACTGTTCCTGGAAGGTTTTTCTCAAATTTTTATCCTGGAGTCTACCAACATCATAACTTTCAGGGAGGTAGTTACCTCCCGGTTATGATCTATATTATTAATATAGATCAGGGTACCCCGAAAAAAACAACTTAATACAAAATCATAAACAATATTTAGATAAATCACGTATACTAAAAGTTTAGTACAACAAACTAAATCTTAAAGATTCAAAATCCATGCAGAATTGCAAGCAATGAATAGCATGATATCTGGGGCTATCAGAATAACGCTTGGTTCTATTATGAGGTTGAGCATCCTGAGCTGGGCATGGGAGTTGAGGAAAGTTGAGGGGTGATATGCACAACAGCATTAATTGTGAATCTGGCTACAAAAAACTCAGTGCATGCAACATTCACATTTGCCCACCTGAAAGCCTGTTTATGCTGTACTACTGTCATCTGCAACAGCTCAATGCTGACAATTTTAGTAAAAGCCAAGCACCAGTACTTATATTTATGATTGTTCAAATTCTAGCGCCTACTTTAATAGCATCCCTCTTGCCCCCCCCCCCGATTAAAATACTGAAGCTACACCCCTGACAGCAATTATAGGGAAACTGGAGAGCCCAGAACCACCATTGTTTTCCCCTGAAGGATAGCCCATGCCCCTTGGCTCTCTGGATGTGGATCCCCTCTTCCTCCGAATAAAAATCCTGCAACTATACTCCTGGTTCTGACCAGACTAGCCTGGTCCCTGCTATGAATTCCACTAGACCCTCTGGCCCAATTTGTGATTATAAAACAGTAAAGTGCAAAAAAAGTACCTTTACAACAGCTACTACTACTACTACTAACAACTCACTGCAGTACCAAGCCGCCTGAGGCCAACATAGCTACGCATGCTCCTCCTCCTACCTAATCTATTCAAGGCCTCCCTCTTTACACCCTCCCAGGAAGTTCTCATTTCCTTTAAATCTCTATTTATGACATCCTCCCAACCCAGACACGGACGACCTGCTTTCCGTGTGGACCTTTCTTTCATTATAGCCCTAGAAAGCGGGATTGAACCACATTTTTTTGTACAATCTACTGTTTGAAATATGGTCAGTCAGCCGGGTACCCAGAACAATCCGTAGGTAATTTCTCTGCAAAACATCTAGTAAATTTTGATCTGCTTTTCGGAGCGCCCATGCTTCAGAGCCATATTTGACCATGGTCATCACTGTAGCTTCCAATATTCTAAACTTGGTTTGCAGACTTATCTTTCTATTTTTCCAAACTTTTTTTAATTCTGTAAAAACACCCTGATCCTTAGCTATTCTACTTTTAACATCTTCACAGCTCCCACCGTCTTTACTAATAATACTACCAAGGTAAGTGAAGCTGCCAACCTGATCAATATTTTCGGTACCCAACGTCACCTTTTCATCTTCACGTATTCTTAGCCTTAGTAACTTAGTCTTCTTCATATTAATTTTCAAGCCTATTCTAGCGCCCTGAACTCGCAAAACCTCTAAAAATTCATTCATTTTGCTCACACTTTCATCCAATATGCTTAAATCATCAGCATAATCTAAGTCCAGGAGCGTTTTTCCTCCCCATTTGATTCTGTGGTCTCCAATTGCCTTTCCTGTGCTCCTTAAGACGAAGTCCATCAAAATGATCCATATAAAGGGGGATAGAACACAACCCTGCTTAATTATTGATATAAAACAAAACCAGTTGCTAACCTCATTTCCTACCTTAACTGCAGCAGTATTATTCTCGTACATAGCACAAACGACCTTTACAAGTCGTTTTCAATTCCCAACACTTCTGTTAAGCAATGCTGAAAGTCTTAACTTCGAAACTTTCGATGAATTAGACTCGTTTTCTAATATATATATAAATTTATATAAATATATATAAATAAATATAAATATATATATAAATATATATATAAATATATATAAATATATATATATATATATATATATATATATATATATATATATATATATATATATATATATATATATATATATATATGTATATATATATTTATATATATATATGTATATATATATATATATATATGTATATATATATATATATATATATATATATATATATATATATATATATATATATATATATATATATATATATATATATATATATATATCAGATATAATAGCTATTACATGCTCCAAATTTTCGTATGTTAAAAATTAATAATTTTTCCCAGTTTATTAAACTCAGACCCAAAATCTACCCTCTCAATAAATAATATGGCAGAATTATTTTCTTTATCCATAATAATTTTTATCCAAGTGAAATTTGAATTCCTTTTTTAGCTTCCTTTGATGAGATAATATGGGTGTATGTTCAAACTTTTAATCTTGTCCTTTGTTGTTTTTAATATTCTCCTAATCAGAGATCTTCTGACAAAATAAATATAGAAAATCTACATTCTGATGCTGACTATATACTATGGAAATATCCAAATGCTGGAATTCTCCTGTTAGGAGATGATAATGATTTAAAACTTGACTCTACCTGCAGCTCTTTTAATTAAAAGCAGAATATGACGGTTCCAACTACCAAAGGCAATACTAGTCATGATTTAATATGTACCAATATGTCAAACTTCTACAAAACCATCTCCACTTTGCCTCCTCTAGGGAGTATTCACCACTTTAGACTACTCCTATCTCCATACCTAAAGTTAAACAGTCCTTTTCTATTACTGAAACTCTTAATAGACCTCTTATTGACTCATGACTCAATAACTTCAGCTCTTGGATTACTAGTAATCCAACTCCGAAATTTATATAGGAGTAATTATGAGCCCCATTCTCCCAAGAAAAAAAAATTAAAATGTAGTCTACTGACAAGTCTCACGTTACTACAAAAACTTATAAGAAAAAAAAGCAATTTGTTTAAGCAAGGCTATATTACCAAGGCTAACAGTCTAAGAAAATTCCTTAATAAAAATGGAATAAGGCAGCTTCTGTATTATAGTAGCAAAGATTATAATCTACCAAGCCCAAGGAATTGTACAGGAAAATTAAAGAGATATTCAGAAAAAACCCTTTAGAAGTTAATTTTCATCTCCGTGAGCCCCTTATAAGACCAATAATAGACTAATTTAAACTTGTAACATTGCGTCTACTATACAGATTCTCCCCTGTTTCATTGGCTCATATCCAACTCTTCCTCTGAATACCTCCTTCCCCCTCATTTCTCTCTGATGTTATAAAAAAATCCAAAAGCTTCAAAAATCAAGAACTTGCCCCTTAGATATCTCAATTGACTTAATTAAAGTCTTATCATAGATATCTTCTGAGTCCTCATTTGTTATTTTCAATTAAATCATAAGATTTGGTAAATTCCCAAGTTGCTGGAAACTAGGTTTTATGACACCCATCCCAGAAAAATCTACTGATTTGATTTTCATCAGCATGCATCCTATTACACTCACTCCAGTTTTTCCAATGTTGTATGAAAGATTCAATTATGGCTGACTTAAAATGAAAGTTAGTCCACAAATTGAAATCCAACAGTTTGATAACTAAGGAAAACCTCCATCAGTCACTAACCTTTGCAATTGGTACATACTGTAATAAGTAACCTAGAAACCAGTGGCTAAACCAGGCTTTAGTTGGTTTACAAATAGTATTTGGCTTGTTTCAACTCAGCATCCTAATTTGTGTATTACACGATAATTTTGAATTTGATCCTTTGTTGGTAAATATTGTTATATTGTTCCTTTCAAAAGACCACAAGTTGTAAAATACAAAAATATTTTCTCTAAACCCCTCCCTATTTACTCTAGAATTCCACAGGGAACCTTACTGAGACAACTCTTATTTTTTCATGACTACTGATAATGGTAAGGCATCCCCTCAAAGATGGAAATAAGTGGATTCTTGAAGTATGTCATATGAATATTAAAGTGATCTCTTGAAATCTTAATCCATGTTTGGATAAAGCTACGAATCAAAATATGAAATTAAATTCTACTAAATCAGATATAACTAGATCTACGTTGCATGGGCAATGTGTGGTGTTGCGGCAATCTTTGTTCGGCTTCGCCGAGTAAAGTATTTCCTTGCTTTGATTAAATGCTGAAGTTGTTAATCTGTAAGGATCTTAAAATAAATACTAGGTAGCTTCCACCAACTCGCAAAAGTTGCAAACCCCTCACTGCTGAAGATGATTGTAGCCTAACAGCCAATTATTACTTAAAAGTCCCCTACATGTCTTACCATTGGAGCCAAATTGGTCTTACCATCAAATTCACCCAAAACAAATAATAGGTACACCAACTAGCAAAAGATCCAAACCCCTCATTGCAAAAGATGGTATGAGGTAACAGCTGACTGTTGCTAAAAACTCCTCTATATGTCTCCCAATTGGTATTGGACTATTTTTGGTTTCAATGTGTACCTTACTACTGAAGCTGTCAACCCCTTTAAACTTTCAAACTGGTATATCTCATGAAGGAATTTTTCTAACAAAAAATGGATGACATATACTGTGATCAGCTCATCAAGAGCTATCAACTGCTGTTGGAAAAAAAATCTATATGTCTTAGTTCAAAAGTTGACTTTTTTCCACAGGCCAAGTTTCAAACATCATCACTTAGAAAGGATCAAAGGATAAACTCTAATTTCTTTAGCAATGAGAGAACTTTTTAAAGTTTAACAGGCACATCAGATACCATTTCTGCATTGGCCTATTTTTGGTTTCAGTGTGTACCTTACTAATAAAGTTGTCAACACCTTTAAACTTTCAAACTGATATACCTCATGAAGAAATTTTTCTACCAAAAAATGGGTGACATATACTTTGATCAGATCATCAAGGGCTATCAACTGCCGCTGAAAAAAAAATCTATTTGTCAGTTTAAAAGTTGACTTTTTTGGCATAAGCCAAGCTTCTAACGTCATCGTTTAGAAAGGAGCAAAGGATAAACTCTAATTTCTTTAGCAATGAAAGAACTTTTAAAGTTTAAGAGACACATCTGATACCATTTCTCAACTGTAATCCCAAGAGCAAAAAACTGAATGATAAACTCAGCTGAAATCACGAACAGAAATGGGTAGAAACAATTGATTTTGGGCCCCAGCCAAGAGTTCTACAAAGCTTTCTAAAATATAAAGTCATATTCATCAATCCAGCCTAAGGTCCACACTTTCCGTAAAAACTTTAGAGGTTAGACCCTTACCACTTTCTAGGAATAAGCTGAAATTAGGGTGCTAGGAAAAAAAACCAAAGTGTTGCTCTTGAAGCACAAGGACAATAAACTTCTTGAAATCCACTTGTTTTCTTTGACCTTATTCCACCTGAAATACTAGCGAAACATGTTAAACTCCTTGATGTCACAATTCTAATAATCTTAAGTGGGACTTGCATGTTTCAAATATTGTTAATCAAGCAAATATTTCATCATCAATGTTTAAGTTGTTAAAGAAATTAATTGCCTTAAGATACATTCCCTGCATGTTTACTTATCCTTTATCAAGCCATTATTGGAATATACATTTTCAGTCTGGCATTTGCAACTTTCAAGTGAAAGTAAGTGACAAAATTGATTTGGTCCAAAATCGTTTGCTCAAGATCATTTACAAAGAGGGTAAAATCCCATACTCATTCCTCCTTGAAGGTGCATGCATTATCACCTTAAAGGAAAAGAGGGAGAAAATTTACTTGCATATTACTAAATCAGCCATTCCTGATCCCTCTACTGAGAACATTTCCCCCATATTTAACAACCCTATTAGACTCCAGTCCCCTGGTTAGCCTCCTTAGCAATCCCAACTTACTCTCTGATCCATGCTGCTATAAAGAGGTTCCAAAGAAGTTTTATACTTTATATTTTAGAGCAGATTGACAATAACTTTTGATCGTGCCCAAACAAAATTACCATCTTTACCTCTCTTCTAAGTTGATGGTGTTTTATCCCAACAATTTTACCTCCTTTTTATCTATTACCATTTTTTTGCCTGCATTTGATGTTTAGGTGGTAGTCTTTTGCATAATTCCCTCTTCAATTATCAAGATTTCTGATTCTTCATTTGTCTTTGACGATTTTAACTACTTGATTTCAACTGTTTTGATTTTAATGCATTTTGACTCAGAGTTTGGCCTCCTTTTTTCTTTATCTTTCAAGCCTCTAATTTTTTATTTTTGTTGTAGAAATTTGTTGCCATTATTGATTTTAATGTGTTTGGTTATGATGCTAAATTGGCTTCTTTTTTTACCTGTGATTGTTTTACCATGGGTGTAACCAAGGGTCATTTTATTCCCCCCCCCCCTGTTGTTTTTACCCTTATTTGTACCATTTAAGTTTAGTGTATATTTAGTTCTTGGACTTTGATGTTTATCTTGCTTTTATGTCATATTTCACTAACATTTGTTTTATTCACTTTTGTACATGTAAAGAGAATTTGGACTTGTGAGTCTTGTGAGCGTCTTTTGAATAATAAATATTATCTTACCTGTAGCTGAGTAAATGGAAGAGACAATTCAGCAAGCAGTCTGGTTTTTTTTTACAAAAACTTTCAGATTTATCCTACTGATAGCAATAAGTAGCATTTTAATTATGAAATGTCTACATTTGGAAATGGTGCAAGTACCAATTTAAGTAGTTAGGCTATAACCAGGCTACTATTTTATTGTTACTACTATTTTATTAGTAGTCTAGGCTAAGTATTATTTTAAGTACTAAGTAAGTAGCCTAGCAGTAAAAGGAAATATTTTCTGGGTCAAAGTTTTTCATCAACTAGTTGGTTAATTAACATTTTTTCAGGGGAAGTTACTCACCAACTAGATGGTTAATAGAAGTGTTTCTGGGGCAATATTTGTTTCTAGCAAGCTGGAAAAAAGTGTTACTGGGGAGAAAGTACTTGTCAACTAGTTGGAAAAGGAACAGTTTTCCAGGGAAAATTTTCTTGTCAACTAGTTGACAAATTTGATTATTGCTATAGGGATTGACCAAATTATCCAACTAGATGGCAAAAATATTTGTATTTACAAGGAGATTGGATAGTACCTTTTTATATATGCCTATATGCTATTTTTTCCATTTGTCAAAAGGTGGTGTCCCCTATAAGATTACATTCAAGAAAACAAGGTATGTTCAAGTGATATTCTAGTTGGTCAAGATAAGCTTATTTATCAAAAAATAATCAATAATATTTAACAATTGTTGCTACTGCAGCAACTGCACATCTGACTTTAACAGAAACAAATTTAGATGCTCATAAGCATACAGCATGAAAAGGCCAAGTACGTGTGTATGTATATACCCATGAAAAGAAACAGATGGAGCATAAGATAAAAAAGTGAAAAACACACCACAAAAGAATACACAAACACAAGAAAAATAAACAACAAATGGATATCTAACTACAAAAAACAAAAACTATTGCCTCAAAATAATTGAGTAAACAGTAGCTAAACTAGAATTTTACCCAAATGGGTCGTGTTACTGTTACTGTATCTATGGTCAAAAAGCAACTCAAAATCCTGAACAACAGTAAGAATGATACTTCTGTCTACATTCATGGTAAATTTATAGCAGTTCATATAGCTGGCTTACCAATAAATGAATATGCCTCTCAATGCCTTTTTTATGTTAATTATGAATATAATAATTGCTTCTACAGTAGATTCAAATTTAAGCACTTTTTAGCCTAACCTAAACTAACCTTATTATAAATAATTTTAGCACTGAGAAAATGTAGCACTATTTTTTCAAAAACAATTGAAAAAGATGGCACAGAGAAAATGTAGTATTATTTTGTGGAAAACAAGTGATAACTCATACTTTAATTGAAAATTTGTCATTTTTAAGAGCTCAAAAAGTTCTTAAATTTGGATTTGCAGTAGAAGCAATTATAAATTTTGTAAAGAACATGAAAAAAGACATTGAGTGGCATGTTCACTTTATTGCTAAGTCAGTTATATGAATCGTCATAATTTTTTTTAGCCTAACCTAAACTAACCTTATTATAAATAATTTTAGCACTGAGAAAATGTGGCATTATGTTTTCAAAAACAATTGAAAAAGATGACACAGAGAAAATGTAGTATTATTTTGTCAAAAACAAGTGATAACTCATAGTTTAACTGAATATTTGTCATTTTTAAGAGCTTAAAAAGTGCTTATATTTGAATTTGCAGTAGAAGGAATTATTAATTTTATAAAAGAACATGATAAAAGACATTGAGTGGCATGTTCACTTTATTGGTAAGTCAGTTATATGAATTGTCATAATTTTTTGAAAATTTGTCATTTTTAAGAGCTCAAAAAGTGCTTAAATTTGAATTTATGCTAGAAGCAAGTATTATATTTGTAAAGAAGGTAAAATTCTAGTTGAGTGACTTCTTGCTATCTCAGAAAGGGGTTAGGTTAGGAAAATGAAACTTTTAGGGATGGGTCAACAGGCTAAAGTATATCATGGGAAGGTATTTTAAAGTACCCGCCTCCACTCCTTCTCCCTCTAGAGAGCCCTGAAATTTTCCTACATGACAGGTCTATACCTATTGAAATTTTGACAAAACACCATTTTACCTTAATTTTCAGTTACCAGTTGCTTTTTCTCTGCCTTTGGTTCTGAAAATGCAATTCCTGTTATTTGAGTACAATTCTGAGCCATATCAATGTTTTTTTTTTCAAAATTTATGAAATGTATTTGCATATTTTAAAACCTTATAAGTTGGGATTGAGCAAAGTTGTGAAGCCAAAAACAATTTAGTTTTACTTCAGTCAAGCAGAAGATCTATTTTGCAAGGTTTCACTTTTATAACACACATATTTATGAAGGTTATGAAAGGTCAGGGCCCTCTAGAGGGAGAAGGAGTAGAGGTAGTACTTCAGAATACCTTCCTGGGACAGACTTTAGCCAGTAGACCCATCCCTGAAAGTTTCATTTTCCTAACCTAACCCATTTCTGAGATAGAAAGAGGTCAATCAACTAGAATTTTACCAATAAAGAACACAAAAAAGGCATCTAGTTGTTTATTCATTTTCTTGGTAAGCTAGTTATATGGGTCAATGTTGGTATTACTGGAACAATTTTTTGGGTCATGAAACTATTTTTAATAGATGCATTTTGACTTTTCGAATATCTTTTCTCTCTTGCAAAACTACCACAAACTCACCATTATGGAGTTATTCTGGCCCAAACATTCTTGTATTTATACATATAGAATTGTAATCATTTCTATTTTCATTGATTGGAAATTTGAAATTGCTAACATTTTAAGATTGAAAATTGCTCTGTGGCTTTTAAAGGCCATTTTTTGTTAGGTTAGGTTTGCAGTAGTGTTGCAAGAGAGAAAAGATATTAAAAAGTCAAAATGCACCTATTAACAGACCCAAAAAATTTTTCCAATAATAGCAAACCAACATTGACTGCTATATGAACTGCTATAATTTTGGGTAAAATTCTAGTTAATTGACTTCTTGCTATCTCAGAAAGGGTTTAGGTTAGGAAAATAGAACTTTCAGGGATGAATCTACTGATTAAAGTATGTCCTGGGAATGTATTTTGAAGCAACTATCTCCACTCCTTCCTCCTCTGGAGGACCCTGACCTTTGATGACCTTTAAAAATATGTGTGCTATAAAAGTAAAACCTTGCAAAATAGATCTTCTGCTTAATTGATGTACAACAAATTGTTTTCAGCTTCATAACTTTGCTTAATTCCATTTTATAAGGTTTTAAAGACATGCAAATACATTTCCTAAATTTTGAAAAAAAAAACATTAAATGGCTCAAAATTCTACTCAAATAACAGGAATTGCATTTTCAGAACTAAAGGCAGAGAAAAAGCAACTAGTAACTGAAAATTAAGGTAAAATGTTGTTTTGTCAAAATTTCAATAGGTATAGACCTGTAATGTAGGCAAATTTCAGGGCCCTCTAGAGGAAGAAGGAGTGGAGGCAGGTACTTTAAAATACCTTCTCGGGACATACTTTAGCCTGTAGACCCATCCCTGAAAGTTTCATTTTCCTAACCTAAACCCTTTCCAAGATAGCAAGAAGTCAATTAACTAGAATTTTACCTAATTTTGCCTTATTTTGTTGAAAATGACTGAGAAAACAGCACAGAGAAAACATAGTATTATTTTGTCAAAATAAGTAATATAATTATACCCAAAATAATGGTAAATTTTCTCAGAGCTAAGATTATTTATAATAAGGCTAATTTAGGTTAGGTCAAAAAATGCTTAAATTTGGATTTGCAGTAGAAGCAATTATTATATTTGTAAAGAACATAAAGAGGCATCAAGTGGTAAGTTCACTTTAGTGGTAAGTCAGTTATATGAACTGTCATAAATCTACCAATTTTACCCTTATTTTACCTTAAAAATCCAGTTTAAACAGTAATCTCAACAAATTTTGACTGTATAATATGGGCATTGGCCTAATCATTCTAGGCTACCTTTTTTCAACTAAAAATTATAAGGTGGTTTAGAAACTAGGCCTGTTTGATATGGTAATATTTGATTAACTCACCAATGTGACAGCTGCCTTCCTAAGAACCAACCTTTCTAACTACCAAAAAACTTTTCTTCTGATTCTTTATTAGGCTTAGCCTTTGCAAGATGGGCACCAAAACCCCTTTATATCCTAAAGAATATGCGTAAGATTACTTACAGGTCACTGAAGAGATAAGATTATTTCCACTATTTACAGTTTCCTTGTCTTTTAAACGATTTCACATGTATATCCATTTAAAAAAATGCACATCATTGACGTCACTAATCTTTTTTTCGGTGTTAGCAAGTGTAAGTCCACAGACAAGTAATCCCAAGCGTTCCAGCGGGTAGTCCGATTTACCTTTGACGTCACGCGTATATCATAAAACGCTTGGATTAGTCAGATAAGTAATCGGACAAGTAAAAGAATACGAGGGTGGGTTACAGTTGGCGCGGCAAGAGTTCTGTACTTTCTTACATTTTTTTGCTTTGGTGAAGTGCCATTGAAAACGCCATGAAGTGCTAAAAACGCCATTCAAAGATGACACTGTCGCCATTCTTTCAAATCAGTCCTCTGTTAATTTTTTTCCGTGCTTTCCTTGAGAAAAAAGCTTGTTTTTTTTCTTTTTATTCTGCACTGAGCCCGGTTAACCGGAAGTCTCAACCTAAAGCTCCTCGTTTCTCCCTTCTCTGTGGTTTTGGCATTTTTTTATATATTTGGGTTTTACCCTCTTTTAAAGACGTGCTCATTTTCTAAAACTAATAAATAAGTAATAATCTTTCAAGCTGGAGTATGAAGCGTCAACTGGTAATTTTTGAAGCCCTTCATTTAGTTAAGTGCATTGTAAAGTTTACAGTAAAGTGCAATTGTCAAGCTAACATTTATAGACTTTCAGAAAGAGGAATCCCAAATGCTTCTGCTGGTTATTTTTTGCCTGGTCCGGATTTTACCTAAATATAAATATAATATGTCCGTTTTATGTTGAATGGTAATATCCGTTTGTTATAAGTTTAATTTGAGTATTTATTAACGTTTATGTTCAAATTGGGCTTCATTATTCATTCACTTTAGTTTCTCTTTCTATCAAGCAAGAATCGCTAGTTATCTTTGCCCTTTACAATTATTTCAAAAAGTCTTTGACTTTCTTCAAATTAAGTTCTATTTGTTTTCCAATTATTGTCGTTTCATCATGTCTGAAATCCAAAAATATATTTAATACTTTTCTTAGGCGGTGTTTGTAAGAGCCAAGCTATCCAACACAACTTAAATTTTATGTAAAAATATGAATTTGCTCCATAATTATATTCAAAAGACGGCTGAAATTCTAAATTCGGTACTTGTCGGTTATTCAAAATACATTCAAGAATTACGGTTGGGTTACATTTCAGAAAACCGATTTCATAGCTGCAAAATCAAGTGACCCATTATACAATGCACTGGACTTAGACAGAATGCATTGGAACTGTATAATTTTGGCCATATATTTTCAAACTATTGGGTTGTATATTGGTTTAGATTAGGTTAGATTTCCATAATTTTGTTTCTAAAGAATTATTTTATCATCATGTTTTGTTATATTTCATTAGGATTGACCTAACTCTTCTTCCAGAGTGTATCTCTAATAACCGACAAGTACCTTAAATTCTATAAACTATTTAGCTTTGTGCTGAAGTTGAGTAAACAACATAGTACCATTCATACCTGATGTTAAACAGCAATGACATCAGTATTAGCTGAATGATTATTTTTCTTTTTAAATTCAATTCAGATCAGTTTGATAACAATATCAGAATTGTTTATCATTTGACAATTACTTGAATTTCACTTAAGAATTTAAGACATTTAATATTCAGCAATTTACAGATAAGAATTGCTTAAGAGCAATTCTTATCACTTAAGAATTCCTCTCATTTAACTTGGATCTACTGTAAATCTCTTACTAAAGATAAACTTAGGTTTTAGAAGTTATTTTCCTCTTTTTTATGAATGAGGTTATTTTGGCCCTTATTATCGGATTTAGTGGATCTTTTCCTTATATAATAAATATCATCCATAACATTGAAATTTAATGGCTAATTAATCTTACTTTTTAGGATTCACAAAGTTTTTAGTGTTTAAATTATTGACTTTTTTTTCATCTGCAACAATTACTACACAGTTTAGGAAGGCCTAAACTTCGGCGGTCAGAATTTATAACTTTATTTAACTGTTCGGTTATATAAATATTTTTTTTTAAACTTTGTCAGTTTCCAGTTTGGAAAAACACTCGTTCTTGCAGTTTTGATGGTGGGTTTGAGCTATGAACTTTCCTGTAATAGGCAACTGTTAATGGTAAAACCATGTCAGTGGCGACATTTTTAGGCTAAAAAATGTATAACTTAGTAAGAAATTTCGGCAGCCCTGAGATGATACATCAAAAAAATTTAAATGTGTGAGACGTTATCATCACAAACATTCTAAAATGGATGACAATGGTTAGATTTTCCCTGATGCAGCCTTCATAATAAGATTCGTAGCATAGGACTTCATCTCCACCTAGGGCTATCATTCTGGTGGACGGTACTTCCAAGACATAGGCTAGGCTAGGCTAAATCTGAGAAGGGAAATACTTTTATATTATTTGTCCTATGTAATTTTCAATAATGGTAGTTACCTTAAATCACAGCTTGGAGTGAAATAAGAACTTTTGATTCTGTTGAATCACTCCTTGTGATCACAGTTGCATACATGGTTGATAAGATTCTGATGGAAGATTCTGGTGCATCCCAGTCAAATCTCCACAGTTTGTCACTCCACTCAGCATCCAGACGGCATTTGAATACATCTGTTGATTCAGCAGAAACAGTGTTCTCCTTGAGGTTGTTCTAGAGGTTCACAATCCAGTTCAAGAAGAAGCTGCATCTTGCTCTAGCCCATGCATGAAGTTTGCAGATTTGTTTTGGGTGTCCTTGTGTTATTTGGGAGTGGTCAATCTCCAGGAGCTCATTTTTACCCCAGTCTCCCCAATGTGGCCAAATATAGCCTAGGCAAGGTTAGACTTAGATAGAAAATAAATAAGATCAAAAGATAAGACCTAGATAAAAGATTAGGTCCAGAAAATTACCCATCAATCATAAGCCAGAGTGAATGCTGTGTTGTTTACTAGGCTACAATTCACTATATAATTTAAATGGAAACATCCTGATGAAATAAAAGTAGTAGCCTATAGATAGTTTGTAGGCTATGTTTTATCTTCTATATATAGGTTATATAGGCCCAATTTTTTTCACATTGTGTCCCAAATTATAGCTGCTAGATTTCTTATTCTATACCATTTCCAAATATCTTGGTCTCTTTTCTGACAATGAACCTCTATACACTCCAAACATCCTAATGACCCTAGATATAGCCATAGTAATATATTGTGGTTTAAAACAAAATTATTCTACCAATTGACAGAATAGAATAAAACATGAAAAAAGAACATAAAACCATACTTTAAAGTAAGAATTTCAGTTTTGTTTATCTTTTTTTTTCAGGGTGCAAAGGCGCACAAATTAGGGCACAATGTAAAAACTCCAATTGATATTAGAAGATAAATATAGAATATAATGTTGCTATTTATATTCAACAAGTCACATTCAATTAGAGACACTAATAAATAAATTTAGCTCATTATAGGCCTATTATATTTCTTATTTTATATTTCACCCTGGATTTGGGCAATATTTTTTCTAACCTAAAAACAACTTCTGCAATCAACTGTTTTTAATAGAAAATTGTTATCTATATTACAAAAGTGTTTTTCTTGTAAATCTAATCATTGATCAAAATCAAACTAGAGTACACAATGTAACATAGTTGCTAGCAGATACTGTGAAGGAATTAAGTGTCATAAAAATTATGCATCATATTAGCCTTATATCTCATATTATAGCAAATCAAAGATTGACATTAATTTGTTTTGAAAGCTTGCTACAAATACAAATCAAAGTTGTGGGCCTGAAACCACTCTACATCAAGGATATGCCTTGATAACAGCTTGTTTCAAATCTTGATTTAAGCTTGCTACAAAGTGACAATTAAAAAACTAGCAGGTTTAAGTAAGTGTTTTTCATGCTTTTTTTTATTTTGGCTTACTTTTGTAAATTTTTGCTATTTGTTTGCATTTCATGGCTAGCTTGAATCAAATTTCATGCAGATATTTATAGTTTAGGATAATTTTTCAAAAATCCACATAGTAAGATGGATATCAGATGGAGGAAAAATGATAGAATATACAGTTTGACTTTCTATTCAGTACTTTTGTCAAATTTAATACTCACTACTGTTATAACTGCATCCATTCCTTCCTTATAGTAATAGACATAAACCCTATATATTACATAAAAGCTTCTGATTTTGTTGTTTCTTACACACAAGGCTAGTAGATAGATGAATATTTAAAACAAAGATGAGTTTGGCTACTGCCCTTTCCCTTAACAGTAACCTTCTAAAGTATATGTGTTTAGATAAGAATGCTTTAATTTAAAAGTTTGCTCCAATTTGTCAAAATATAACTAAAAATTAATGTTTAATTTACATGATATTAATTCCTAGAAGTCTCAGCAATTCAATAATTTGTTTAGTAGTGTTTTTTTTTTCAATGTTGAAATTATAAAAAGTGTGCTTAAAATGTTTCTTTTTTCAGTGATGATACAATGGACTTTAAAATATTTTTGTTTTGGGGGAGGGGACAGTAGCAAAACTCCTTTTTGTAGTATTTTCTTTTTGTTTCAGTATAACACAAGTATTTATTTTATTTTTTAGATTTTTTTTAAGATTAATTTATTTTTCTATTTCATTACTTGTTATCCTTATGTTTCCATAACTCTGTGCTAGTAGCACTATATTGAAGTTAATTTGAACCATTTTTAACTGACTTTTAGGATATCTTTTTTAATTCCCAAATTTGTGGTGCCAGGCATAATTCAATATCTGATTTGCCACTAATTTTTTTTTTTATCAAAGTCCTGTTAAGGTTTCTTTGCCTTAACTATTTAGAAGCCAACCATAAACACTTAAAGTAATATTGAATCCTGTTTTTTTTTATTAATTTAGAAAATTAAACCCAAAGTATAGAAGTTCTAAGAGGATATATTGACCAAAAGGATTTTCTTTGTGTTGACCCTAAATATGTAACAATTGTTAAATTTAAAGTAACCAATCAACATTTACTAGCACAGATAATTTGCATAATTGTAGCCAAATGGGCAAAACAGCACCAGAAAGGAGCATGGTTTTCTTTCTGTAATCTTGTAGAACCTCAAGAAAGAAGATTCTAGATTTTTATATGTACTGCTATAAATTTTGTTTTCTCTTGAAAGGGTAGTCATGCTTGTATGTTGAATTGTTTTTACCTCTGGGGTAATTAAATAAAACTAAGATTTTTAGAATTTCTAGAAAGAGCTGTGAGTAAGAAAATGTTTATTTTAGCACCCATTCTAAGCTATGAAAAAAAAACATATCATAAAAGGTTCAATTTTTGTTAGATTTTGTACTACAAAACCACAATTTCTGCTTTAAAAGGCTAGAATATTACCAAGCAAACATCCTGAAATTATTAATCACTTAAATGCTATTGTACATCTTTGCTTAAAAATGAAGATTTATTTTAGACAAGAGTTTTAAATTTTTATTCAACTGGGGAAGATTCATTTGAGATATCATTCGTTTATCAACAATATTCCATAGTTTCTACTCAGTTTTTAAGAGGGTAGTAGATGATTATTCTTGTGAGTATGCCCCAAAGCCACAAATGTGTACTTTTTGGCAAAAGATATAGATATTAATCACATCAATCTATGGATGTAGAGATTAATCAGATCAAGATATGGAGGCGGAGATTAAATACCCTCCATTCTACTTGTATTTATTTCTCTTAAGTTTTTTGTTCATTTTCTTATGTTTTGATTTTGTATGATTTTTGTGGCACTTGGTATTTACCAAGTGACATATAGCAGTTGCAATGTCTGTCCATTGGTCCTGGTTTTTGCTAGTTCGGGTACTTCCAGATAAGCTAGGAAAATGAAAGTAGACAGGTGTATCAGGGACCAGACCAGGTTAAATTATTAATAGTTGCTTTCCCAATTTGACCATCTGAGGGGGAGTGAGCAAACAAGATAGTTGAGAAGAATTTTATTTGCCTATAAAACAAATGATTGTTGTTCTTAAGTGTGGCTTGCTAGTCTAGCAGTATGATTCTCACTTAGGATGCTAGAGGTTTCAGGTTTGAATCCTGGACCACCCCAATTTTTACATGAAGAAGATCAAAATTGTGAAAATTGAGGCATGCTTATCTTATGAATGGGTGATTGAATCTTGATGAAGCATGGTGTATAGAAATATATTGTGTTTCAGATGCTCTATTTTCAATTTGGATTGGATCTGGGACATTGGGAGATGGAGAGGGGAGGAAATCTTGGAAAACACTTAGAGTGGAGAGATTGAGATGAAACTTGATGGGAAGAATAAACATAAGTTTTAGATACACAATTGACATACTGGACCAGATCCAATCTCTTTGGGGGAGTTGGGGGATTTATAGTGCTTTGGCAAGTTTGAGAATAAGAACAAGTATTAGATACATGATTGACATAACCAGATTTCTCATCACAAGTGCCATATGTGCTCTTAGCTGTCATTGTGTCTTATGATGGTTTTTTTATATAGTCTATCTTTAATTTACTCCATTTTTGTAAAATAGACAGTAACAAATTAAATATTACTATTATTTATTTGAATGAATTTTTTATACAATTATGTCTAAGAGCCCTAGACAAAAAGATTATAAACCTCCATAGATAAAACATGAAATGTTGCCTTATCCCACAAAGCAATTTTTTTAAGGGCAAACTATACATTCATATTGGGTAATATTTATTCGTTTTTTTGTCTTTTGAAATATATTTTTTTTTACTCAAATTCGAACAATCTTATTGGATAGGTCTTTATCAATGAACAGTTGTTAATTGTTATTAAATACAATTTCTTCTAGCATTACTTGAAAGAATTCTATTGCTCATAAGTATGGCTGAAACAGATGAGAAGTTAGAAATTCTTGTCTCAAGATTTCTTCTACCAGTTATTCTGAAACTTGATAGCCAAGAGGAAGGAGTAAGGAAGAAGGTATGATTCTCATTATGTCCCTATTTTATAAGTTAACATTTCTTTTTATGATGAATTTTCACAAGTTGCACCTGTTTCTCAGGCCGCTAGGGTTCATCTAACTAAAATATAGAGATAAAAAAGCAAATGCAGGTATAATGTAATTTTTAATCAACTGTCCACCTTGAGACAGAGAAAGTATATCTACATTACTCTGTATTGTCTGAACAGTGATGGTTTATTTGCCCTTAACTCCTCTACCTGTGCAGAGCTGCCCTAGCCAAGTGGATAGCATGCTATAATTGAAATCTTATGTCCAAAAGGAAATGAGTTCAAATCCTGGTGTAAATGTTTATTGGGTTTTAAAAAGGGAGTCAATGGCATAGCTTTGTAAGCTCAGCCAGAGTCAACCTAGCTTTAGGAGGTACTAGCTTTAGGAGAAATATAAGGAATGTAAACAGGAAGGGTTTTTGAAAGTGCAGGACGGCTCGCCTCCATTCCCCCACCCCTAGTACTTCATGGCTGAAGGACTATGAAACAGAGATCAGCACCACTGGTTCTGACTTTAGAGTCTAGTGTTGCATCCTTTTTATCCTCAAACTGACTGGTTGTCCTCTTCCCCTGTCTAGACGGTTAGTATTCCTCCTTCCTTTCTGGCCAGTTTCTGTCTAATGACTAGTATATCACTTTGTATATTGTCTCAAGTAGCATTAAGGCATGGAATATTGGAATTGTGTTTGTGACATTCTGTCTAATTTTTAAAGGAATAATAATATAGATCAATATGATCCTTGTTTTTTAGCAATGTAATATTCCAAATTGCAATTTTCATATTCTTTAAATCTTTGAAACTATTATGTCTCCAGGAAACAAAATGGCCCTAGAACCATCACAGGACGAGGACTAACGTATCTTATCAAGTCTACACAAAGCGCTTAAGTTGGCTTTGAACTGGACAGCATGAAAGCCCTGGGATGCTTGTTGAATGGAGACTTTGTGCAATCCCGGGCCCATCTTGGTCATAGTATGGTTTTTCATACTTTGGGATGCTTTTCAAACAGTTTGTGGTTATGAACTGTAGTAAGGAGCAACCCAGCTCAATAGTAACCAAAACTCTAAAAACGGAATTTTTATAACAATAGTTACATCAAAAGAATCACATTTTAATGCTGATTGTAAATAATTAATTTTCATTAAATTAAAACTTACCTATCAAAAGTTACGAGCCTGAAAAAATTTGGCTTATTTAAGAAAATAGGGGGAAACACCCCTTAAAAGTCATAGGATCTTAACGAAAATATCACCGTCAGATTCAGCATATAAGAGAACTGTACAGTAGAAGTTTCAAGCTCCTATCTACAAAAATGTAGAATTTTGCATTTTTTGTCACAAGACAGATTGTGGATGCATGTTTTTTTTTTTTTCCAGGGGTGATTGTTTCGATCCAGTGGTCCTAGAATGTCGTGTGAGGGCCCATTCTAACGGAAATTAAAAGTTCATAAGTGACTAAAAAAATTGGAGGACATCTAGGCCCCCTCCCATGCTCATTTGTTCCCAAAGTCACCAGATCAAAATTCTGAGATATCCATTTTATTCAGCATAGTCGAAAAACCAAATAAATATGTTTTTGGGACGCCTTACTCCCCCACAGTCCCTGTGGGAGGGGCTGCAATTTACAGACTTTGACTGGTGTTTATACATAGTAATGGTTATTGGGAAGTGTACAGACGCTTTCAGGGGAATTCTTTTGGTTGGGGGGTGAGGTTGAGGGGAGGGGGCTATGCGGGGGAACTTTCCATTGAGGAATTTTTCATGGGGGAAGAAAATTTCCACGAAGGGGGGACAGAATTTTTTAGCATTTTTAAAAAGAAAAATGAAAAAATAAATATGAAAAAGTTTTTTTCAACTAAAAGTAAGGAACAGCATCAAAACTTAAAGCAAACAGAAATTATTACGCATATGAGGGGTTCATCTCCTCCTAATACCTCGCTCTTTACGCTAAATTAATTTTATTAAGTTCAACTATTTATTCTATGGCCTTTGTGATTCAGGGGTAATTCTTAAGGAATTGGGACACAAATTTAAAATTCAGTGTAAAGAGAGAGGTATTAACGAGGGGATAAACCCCCTCATATACGTAATAAAAACATACGAATATAGAAGTTCGTTACAAAAGTTAATTCGTAAGTTACGTGTATTTTTACTAATAAAGATGTTCGTAAAAAAATTAAAGTTCTAGTTGCCTTTTTAAATAACCAAAAAATTGGAGGGTAACTAGGCCTACTCTCCCGCTTCTTTTTTCTCAAAATCGTCCGATCAAAACTGTGAGAAAGCCATTTAGCCACAAGAACAAATTAATATGCAAATTTCATTTCAATTATTCATGTACAGTGAGCCAAAATCGAAACATGCATTATTAAAAAAAGGTTCAGAAAGGTTCAATTAAATAAAAAAATAAGTTTTTTTTTTAACTGAAAGTAAGGAGCGAGATTAAAACTTAAAACGAACAGAAATTATTCCGTATATGAAAGGGGCTGTTCCCTCTTCAACGCCCCGCTCTTTACGCTAATTTTTTTTTACTGTTTTAAAAAGTAGAGTTGAGAGAAAGATTCAAACTTTAGCGTAAAGAGTGGAGCGTTGAGCCCCTTACATATACGGAGTAATTTCTGTTCGTTTAAGTTTTAATCTCGCTCCTTACTTTCAGTTAAAAAAAACCTGTTTTTTTTATTTAATCTATCAACAAGATTGTAATCCTGCACAGACAATCTCAAGCCTGTTACGTCCAGTATATTATATCATCTCTACAAATATTTTGCTATTACAGGGAGGGAAACCATCATGGATAACCCAGCTAGAAAGAAGCTTTTCAGCCCAAAAAAGCCCCCCAAAACAAACCAAACCCAGAAGAATTATCCATTCATCAGAATCCAGTGCAAATGCTGTGTTGTTTACTAGGCTATAATTTCCTCGAGGAGTGCCACTCCTCAAGGTCACCTTGCAGTGCTGTTAGCAATCATAGTTTTGGTCAGGAAAGCTCATCAAAGGCCCGCCCTGATGCCAATATGGGGCCACATAAGCAGGATTTCCCTGTCGGGGATAGGGACGGTGAAAAGGAACTTCTATTGAAGCATGGATTCCAAACCATCTCACAATACCTGAACAGCTCCAACATTCTATACCCAGCCTATGCTCATCAAAACATTCATCACGGGAAAGATAAAAAAAAATAAGTGGCATCTCTTAAACCATATAATGAATATTGTTATAGAGGCACTGTTCCTTCCACTATCTAGTGCAAGGTATCTTCTTCATTTATCTTTTGAAAAATTTGTAATTCTTACCTTGAAAAAAATTTCTAGATGGTGTTAATCATATTCAAAACGAAAATTTTTCATAGTTACCATTTTATAATGGTCCTCCGACTGAATTTGATCTTAGAAATATAGCTTACCTAAAGATTTTGAGCTATTATTTTCCATTTGCAGGTACTAGAGGTTCTTGTGCATTTAAACAAACGCATGAAAAGCCGTCCACTTTTGCAGCTGCCTATGAACCAACTGGTAGAATGTCTCGTAAAGAAGAACAACTCATCCTTTGTCAAGGTAAGAACCAGATATGTACAAATGAATATGGGGAGCTGGACCGGCTGTTTTTGTCTCACCTGGTATCTGAGATTCACATGTTTCATTGGAATTTGTTTTGCAATACACTCTTCCACACTTGGATGGCACAGAACGCTGACACTTGCGGGGGGGGGGCATTGTGGTGTGGTTTCATGACCTGGTCGTTATAAGGAAAGATGATCCGATAGCAACATTTAGTAAGAAATAAGAAAAAAAAATTATCTTTGTCTAAGTTATGATGTTCTACAGGAATTTTTGTTATTTAAAAATTGCTGTTGTAATTTAAATGGTTTCGATTTAGTGTCAATATAATCAGTCTCTGATTTATTAATAATAATTTGCGGTTGTTAAAACGACCCCAAACGAAAGTTAAAGTCTATGCAAATATTAATATTCATCACAGCTGTATTGAATTTAAGTCTTTGAAAGTCATAGGTGTTTGTTTTAGACTGAATTGGGAAAATATTAAAGAAATTCTTATGAAAAAACATCGAAGCTAAATGTGATCATTGAAAACATCAGATCAGAGTGATGAATGTCAAAGATAAACCAGTTAAAGTAAAAAGAAATGAAAAAGTAGGAAAACAAATAAGAATTTTACCGTATGTAATTGTAGTATCCGTCACATGGGGTGTATCTAAGTAACAAGCTAAGTAACAAACCGAAATATTTTTGTCAATCTTTACAGTCACATTTCAATTGGTTTCCAGTCATCTAAGTAACTAAGTAACTAGGCTAAGTAACAAACCCAGATATTTTTTGTTAATACCTTTACAATCACATTTCAGTTGGTTTCCAGTCATCACTAGACATTGCACCGCATACATACATCTTCCATAACTAACATAAATGTAAACTGGTGCTTCTTTGTACAAAAAACAATACCATCACAGTCTAGCATTTGTTATTGCTTGACATTTTGCCAAGCTTCATAATCGCGTTCTTTTTCCAACAGTGCGATTGGATACTTATTGCTTTATTAATTTTGCCAATTACACTAATTAAACAAAATTAAACTTGATAGGAAACCAAAACTTTGTCAAGATGCATGCTAAGTCACACCAAAATACAAAAATCATCCATAACTTGCATAAATGCATAGCGGTGCTACTTTCTGCAAAAAAAGAAGACATTGACAACACTGTCTAGCGTTTGTACTTGCTTTACATTTTGTCAAGCTCTGTAATCGTCTTTTTTCCAACATTGCGGTTGGATACTTATTGCTTCACTAATTTTATCCAATGACACTAATTACATAAACTGTGGCTTATTATGACACCAAAATAATGTCAAGATACGCCAAATTACATAAATTTTCCTTAACTTACATAAAGAGTTATTGGATCTTTTTGATTTTTTTAGCCTTCTTTTCTTTTGAGTTGGTATGTATGTTTTTCTTCTCTCTTGTTTTGAGTTGAAATATTTTTACTTTTTATATATTGATTGTACTAGTCTGAATATATTCTTATTTTGTGTAAAGGATTCAAATTTTTGTTAATGCTATTTTCATAATTATATTTTTGTTTCATTCCCATATTCCCAAATGTGAGTCATTTCAGTAAATAGCTTCTAAAACCATGGTTTTAATCAATAATAATAATAAATAAAAATGAAGCAAAAAAACAAAAAAACAATTTAGACAATTTAACAAAATTTAGACAAATTTTAGACAATTCAACAAAAATTTGCATATTTTGGAATCTCTTTGCTGACCTTTTTTTTAATCAGTGGATTGATTAAAAAAAAACTCAAGTTTTTAGAGAAAAGTAAAAGCCCTGTTAAACTTAAGATCAGCAGAAACAGAAATCTATAATAATTCAAACTCAAAACGATAAGAAATTACTATTAAAGAATAAATGAAACCCAAAAGGAGCAGAAATTGAATAAATAATTATAACAAACAAACCTACAACATGTACTAATATATATGAATGAATAAATTTTAATACGAGTAAGACTTAAATTGAATATGCAAATCAAGCTTAAAACAAACAAAAATGACTACAAACAAGAGTTTGGCTACTGCCCCTTCCCTATCTGTAAAAGTATAAAGCCTACTCTTTTATTGGCGCTTTACTTAAAATGAATTATACTTGAATATTTTCTTTTCTACTTATTACTTCATTGAAAATAAAGTGAAAATTACAATGAAATAAAATCTTAAACTGATGAGCTTTCAGCAATTCATGTCATTATATATATTTCAAATATTCAGTGTAATTTTGTTAGTTCTTTACGGAACTGTTCCTTTCCAGAACAGGAGACACACATAATCTTCAGAAAAGCGGAAATGACGCAGTAAGGTTTATACTATTACAGTTAGGGAAGAGACAGTAGCCAAACTCTTGTCTGTAGTGATTTTTTTTTTCGTTTTAAGCTTGATTTGCATATTCAATTTAAGTTTTACTCGTTTTAAGATTTATTTTTTCTTTTATGCTAATACCTATTGTATGTTTGTTTGCTATGATTGTTTATCATACATTTTAAATCAATTACATTTCAAATTGTAAATACAATTGTGAATTTTTCCTAACTAAATTATAGTATAAATATTAAGTTAAATTGTGTAATTTCATTATACTATATGTTTACTATATAATTACTATTTAAGTAATAGTAATTTAATCAATTTGATTTAACAGTAATTTAATTGATTTAGTTTATTGATTTAGTATTAAAAGTAAGTTATATATTTTTATCTGGTTCTTTTATCGTTGTAGTCTCGTGAGTTTGAATTATTATAGATTTTTTTTTCTGCTGATTTTAAGTTTAACATGGCCTTTACTTTCCTCTGAAAAACTTCTTTTTCGGAAAATTTTTTCATTAGTGTCTGTTTGTTTTTATATATTTGGAAAAAAGAGGGTGTGGAGCAAGCTAGTTGTTCTCCGATCATTTCTGACTCGGAAAAAGGAAATAGAACTTTCAATTTTCTGTCAAATTGGCTTCCTACGAAGTTTATAGGACTACTGCTTCCAAAAAAACTTGATATGCCCCTGAGGCATAACTTACAACCCTTGCTTCGCATTCTGGGGATGGTGTCAACCCCAAAGATATTGCTATATGATCTTTAAATTATTTTGAGACTATTTATAGAAATAGTCTCAAAATTAGATCGGATGTGTTTGGAAAAAAGAGGGTGCGGGGAAGCTATTTGCCGTCCGATTGCTCTAAACTCTTTAAAAGGGAAATAAAGGTTCCAATTTCTAATCAAATAAGCCTCTTCCATAGTTTATACGGCCACCTTTTCCAAGAAAACCTTGTATTCCTTCAGGACATAACTTACAGCCCTTGTCCCATGGCTCTGGGCATTGTATCAACGCTGAAGGCGTTGTTATATTATCTTTGGACCCTTTCGAACACACTGGCTGTCTCAAGTTTTTGATAAGATGCAATCGGGGAAAAAGGGAACTTGGGGGGTCTGTTCCCTTCTGATCACCTTTGGTTCTTAAAATGGAGAAGTAGGACCTTCAATTTTCAATCAATGAGCCTTCTCTTAAGTTTGTACAATCTTTCCCTTCCATAAAACCTTATACACCTCTGAATAACTTACAACCCTTGAGCCCATAGGCTTTGCAGGGCTGTTTAACCCCAGAAGTATTTTTATATGATAAATGAGCTATTTTGAACAAAATGGCTATCTAAAAATTTCGACCGAATTAATTTGGGGAATAGGCCGGAGGGGGGGGGGGTAGTTCGATTTTCAAATGGAACTAGAACTTTCAATTTGTAATCCAATGAGCCTCCTGCGATGTTTATACGACCACCCCTACCATATAAACCTTATATATCCCTGGGTATAACGTAGCAACACTCACCCTCGGACTCTGTTTCAACCCGGGAGTTTTTATTATTTGATCTTTGGTTTGTTTTTTTTACAAAATGGCTGAAAATATGAAATTTTAACAAATCTAAAAATTTTAGTGGGATGCGTTTCAGTAAAATAGAACGTGATGGGGTGTCTGGTCACCGTCCGATCATTTTTTACTCTTAAATAGGGCACCAGAAATTCCTTTTTCCGATAGAATGGCCTCTCTGTTTTTTAAACCCTGGAGTTTTTGTTTGTTGATTTTCGAACTAGTTTTAACAAAATTGCTGTCTTAAAATTTTGGTCGGATACATTTAGAGAAAAGAGGGCTTGGGGGGGGGGGTCTAGATGCCCTTTGGTCACTTTTGACTCTAAAAAAGGGAACTAAAACTTTCAATTCTCAGTCAAATGAGTCCGCTCTGAAGTTTATGCGACAACCTTTTCAATAAAAACCTTATGCGCCCTGGGGCATAACTCACAACACTTGCCTCCAGGCTCTGGGACGCTTTGTTGAACCCAAAGTTTTTTTTTATCTTATCTTTGAATTATTTCTAACAAAATCGTCGTCTAAAATATATTTGGGGGAAAAAGGGCTTTATGGGGAGCTAGTTGCCCTCCGATTGAGCTTACAACACTTGCCCACAGGATCGAGGGGGGGGGCTCTTTTCATCTCGGTGCTTTTATTTTCTGATTTATTAGCTATTTTTCACAGAACAGCTGTCTAAAAAAAAAATAATGGATGCATTTGGGGGAAAAACCCCATGGGGGGGGGGGGCTAGTTACCGTCCGATTTCTCTTGACTCTTAAAAAGGACACTAGAACTTTTGATTTCTAATTGAATGATTCCCTTCGAAGTTTATAAGACACCCCTTCCTTAAAAACCTTATATGCCCTCGGGGCACAACTTACAACACTCGCCCTCGGGTTCTGGGTGGCTGTGTAAACTCTGTAGTTTTTGTTATATGATCCTTGGTTTATTCTGAGCAAATTGACTATCTAAAAATTGATCGGATGCATTTGGGGAAAAGTGGGCATGGGGTGGAGGGGGCTAATTGCTATCCGATTACTTTTATCTTATAAAAGGGAGCTAGATCTTCCAATTTTTAGTCAAATGAGCCACCTCCGAAGTTTATACGACAACGCTAAAACGTTGACTCTGAAAGCGAGTTAATGAACCAGTTTACTGATTTGGAATTCCTAAGAAATTGGCTATTAAACTTGGAAAAGAAAAGAAAGACACGCCAGCACATGCTAAATTTGCAGAATGTTTTCGAAATCGTAGAGAAATGTAAGAGTACCTATATATCAATAAAAACTTGGAAATGTTGAAAAGCAATATAAAAACTTGAGATGGTTATATTGCTTTATATTAATTGGTAAGGGTGAATAATTGATTATAATGTCTATTACGTGAAAAAAGCGTGATAATAGAAAAACTCCTATTTATTCATTAGCATTCAAATGGTTTAAATCCAAATAACAAGTTCGACTAGCCAAGATAGTCAATCTCGTTTAATTCCGTTTCATCTCGATCTAGGGATCGCGGGTGCAGATGCGAGAAAAGGCTTTCTTTCTGCCAATAAAAACTAAAATGTTCAAGAAGTTAAAAGTTCATTGCATCACTAAATCACAGCTTAGATGTACAATACAGCTATGAAAACTCCTATCTTGCCCATGAGAAGCTTTTGGTATAGAGCTCTGAACTTGGCGCCTCCTCTAAGCCCGCGCTCCGATGCGTAGATCGTACTGCAACACCATTGGTGGGAACGCAATTTTGTTTGTTTGTCCAATTGCTCCGATCTTTTGATTCAGACTGCCAGGTTCCTGTCTCCAGCCTCTGGAATTGCTACCGCGCACTGTTTCCCAAAAATAAATCAAGTTTTCATAACTGTAAAGTATATCTAAGCTGTGCATTAAATACAAGGAGTCCACGAAAGAGGAGGAGTACAACTCTTACGAACACTGACTTTGACAGTCCTGGTAAATTCCAAAGTGTGCAACATCAAGGACTTTCCAAATGCGTGTATTGAGTTCGAAACACTTGTCCAAATGCCTGAATTGGTCCAAAAATGTCCAGACCTTCAGCTTAGTTTTCCTTTTGCTCTAAATAAAATTTCAAAATTAATCTTTTTCTAATTTCTAGTATACTGACTGCATTGTGTTAATACAGTGTTAATGCATTGTGTTTATACAGGCTATTATTTTTGGGAAGGAGGAAAAGTCGGACCTCCTGAAAAATTTTCCCACTTCACGGCTAGTTAAGGACAACACGACTTGTATTTTAAATAAATATTATATATCTCCTTCAGAATTTTGTGCTTACGTACGTGAAAATGGGTTTTCCAAGACTCGGACCAGATACACAAGTGAATTTACTACCATCTTTGATCAAATCACTCGAAGAAATACCTGAAAAACAGCAGAACGGGTAAGTCTTTCACATCCTGTCAGTACCATAGGGGCTGGCTCTCTTTCCACTGTACAAAAAACACATCTTGTTGGGCACAGTAAAGCGAAAAAGAGAGTTTACTGTCGTGCAATTCCAGGATAAAATTCGGCTTTAATTCCATTTGTATATGTCCTTGACGTATTCCCTTAAGCCAGTAAGAAAAAATAAAAGAACAAAAATGTAAATCCTACCTGAAGGGTTTTTCTTTCTGAAATTGTAAGCCATTGAAAAGAGCCAGTAAATTTGCTTGAGTCGCTAGATTTTTTAACAGGTTAACTCTCTCGTTTGGTCTACTAGCTTTCTCTACTAGCAGTTGCTACTTATTGTAAAAATATAAAAGGTCGTATGCGAAATATTGACGTGAGCCAAAACTAATCCATTAATGGAAAACAAGTTTATATTGCTACGAAACTTATTTAAATCAGTGTTAGAGGTCTGAACAGCCAATTTGATATCACCGTTACAGACAGTGTCCCTAGAGGGATTTGTAGTTCTCTCAGAATCCATTTTGTTCTTCACGATTGGCTCGTTAACTATTTGAAAAGCCCAGATCTATAGTGGCGATGGTATGGTTGCACTCAAATTTTACCTCTTTATGTTACGTAAATAGGTATAGAGTTGCTTGGTATAAATAAACCAGGATTCTTTGTAATGTGTCTCTCTATTCAAATGATAGAATTAGATGAAGTCAGGGTCGTATCCGGGATTTTTTTCGGGGGGGGGGGGTAAAAATTTTTTTTTGGGTGGGTGGGTGTAAGAAAAACGCGTCTGAAACCTCTTTATATTTCATTTTTGTTACGTTTTTACGAGTAAAACATTTCGGGGGGTGGGGGTGAGACTCAAACCTCTTGACTTCCCTGGGTGAAGTACATGTTTACTCCAATTTATTTTTGTACGAAAGAGTAACGTTTTGGTGGTGATTCAAAACAACGCTTCATTAACGAAGCTCTCTAAATTGCGTTTCATGTAAATTAGCTTCGGTGAATTAACTTTTACCCAAAATTTGTAGTTGTTAATGTTTAATTTTCGACTAAATTTTTCGACTTAATTGAATGACTTTCCTTACCTACAAAAAATTTAAATCTGATTCAGGAATGGTGGCATGAATAGCACTCGGACAAAGCCTTACTTCCACATTTTGTGGAAGGACTGAAGCTCTGACATCGGAGAAGAAGCCACATAGGTAGGGCGGCTGTCGTAATGAAAAAAAAAGAGGTATATGACATTTTGGCCAAAAGTTTCATCTACAGTCTCAGTAGAACCACCACGATAAATCAGCACGATAGGTCTATTCAAATTTTTTTTTTATCTAAATAAAACGTAAAATAGACATGATCCATTCAATCGATATCCGGGGCTTTTTTTTTTTACCTCTGACCTGACAAGCTAAGAAAGTTTAATTTTTGTTTTTCTTACGATCGAAAATCAGGGTTGAGGGTTCAAGGGCACAAGCTTGAGTATATACAGTGGTATTACTGAGCCCCCCCCGGTATTCTCATAAAATAGTGGCCTATGGGATTCTTTTGGAATAAAAAAGCTAAAACAAGCTAAATATGTTAATATAATAAATCCAGTCTTAAATAAGTAGAAAATTCTTGGAATGGATAAACCAAACCTAAACCAAACCAAACCCAAAGCCAAGAAAAATTAAAATGAATAACAGAGTCGAACTTAAAATAAGTCAAACATAAAGGAAACAAACTTACCATAAATAAGTGTGAAGTTACAGACACTATGGACCTTCTAATTGAAAGTCTGCATAATTTCTGATCTTTTATGGAAGACATCCTGGTTTCCTTTCCGTGAAAACCCTTGAATATACGCATAATATATTCCTTTATTATATTAATATAATATTTCTATTTTCTGTTTTGTTATTACTATTATTGTGTTGAAATAAAGCCAAGAATAGGTAATTCATAAAAGGGGATTTATATTCATTTAATTTTAAAATTATCAGGTTTCCTTTGTTCAAAATAATCTTCGTTATTTCATCGATACTTTTTTTAATATACTTTTCAACGCAATTCAAGGGTGAAGTTTTCCCCCTAAAGAACTGATCTATTTTTTTTTATACGAATCAAATACTTGCCCGTTTGTTTAGCAAAACAGGTTTTTATGTTAAGAAAAGAATTGTAATTATTCCTGATGCATTAATCAAGAAATGATTAGGATAAAAAAAATGGTTCATCAAACGGTTCGTAACAGTAAGTGATGGACAGCCATTGTCGGTAAAAACCAAAAGTTAGGGGTGTCTCAGCTTGCTTTTAATCTTACCGTACTGAATTTCTGCCTATTTCTTGTGCTAGCCTTTCAAATCCTGGCGGTACAAGTAAACATACCTCATCAGAGGGAGTTTAGTAGGTTTTTATTTGTAAAAACAGCTACTAACGCCACATCAAGCCTCTCACTGAAAGAACGTAAAACTATTCGATAGGAGCTACATCTCCCCTTTGACGCCCGATTTTGGATCCTGGGGAGTGATGCTAAAACGGTTTTGGGAGCCAATACAAAAGGTGATTTCCCATGTATACCGGAGGCATGACTTATACAAAGAGATAATCCAGCTGAATGGATAGATGTTCTTAGAACGAAGAGCCCGCCAAACTTTCTTGCACACGAGGGTTAAGCCTCATCGGGATGTGCCCTTCAGAAGAGGTCTGAGGAGAAATCAACTCCCAAAAGTCGAAGTTTGTCGACTCTGTTAACAGCTTCGTCAGTGCAGTTTAGTTCAGTTCACTTTATTTATAAATCAAATACGTTTAACTAATATGCAAGTACCCGTCCCGAGAAAGATACTAAAAAGCACTCGCAACTGAGCAGGTACACAAAACTCATTTTCTAACTAATAATTCACTTCAAACGAAACCACAAAAAAAAAAAAAAAAACTAATAACAACCAATCTCTCACCAACTCATCAATAACAATAACCAATCTCATTGACCTTGATAATGCCAGAGAGGTGGTCTATCGGCCTATGTGAGTCAATACGGGTAGGATCGCTTTCTGGCTTAGAATAGGGATGACGCGCGTGGACTCCCAGACCTGTGAAGGACCCAGAGGAAAAGCAGAGCTGGAAGAGTGATGACCCAGGGGTGGCTGTTTCGGCACTATATCGCTTGAGGGCACTATTTGTATGCGTTGATGTATAGTATGATATTTTAAATATAAAATTTGCCTTTTTTGGCCCAAAAAACGTAGCAATTACTAAAGAAAAAGATTTCTGCAAGGTAGTATTCTGCAAGTTGTTTTTCGCTCTTCCCTTTCCTCCTCTCTGCTTTTATTCAAAATTGTACTTTTAATCTCACATTTGTTTCCCCTCCTCTCTCCCCTACCTTATCTTCCTGTCCAATTTCCTTTAACCCCTTCTCTCTTTCCCTTCCTTCTCTATCATTTTCTTGCACTTTCCCTTTGTCACTCTTGCTCTGAAAGTATATACTGCAATTAGATGGATAATTTCTATCAGATAATTTCTCCCCCCCTCTCTCTTTCTCTGCTTCTTTTTACTTGTTTCTCTCTCTCTCTCTCTTTCCTAACCCCTTTTTCTTAAATCTTTTCCTCTTAAGTGTTTTCGTTTCTCCTTATTCTATTATTGTTAATTTTTTTTTATGATTTGTAGAATACTGGCTCAGATAGTGTCCAGTTTTGAATTCGTCAAAATAGACCAAGACAACCTCAATAATTGGAAAGAAAAATTCCAACTTCATGTGGACTCGGATTATGTCAAAATATTATTGGAATATTGTCGTGATTTGCTCTTATTACCTTATGGGTAAGTTTTTTTAGTTTACTATTTAGAAGTATTTGTTATGAGTCATAACTATAAGATCTGTCCATAATCAAAACACAAATAGTAGGTACACTTCCACAAATAGAGACTGCAGTTTGTTTAATGTACTTACTGCATGAATAATACGTCCCCTATGTCGTAAGGTTTTCATTCAAAGCGGGTAGCATCATAGGAAAGCTCCAAAGCTACCAAACGATACAAATGATATTTCCTGAGAGCTGATTTTTAACGTTTCCCTAGCAGGTATGCTAGAAAATTCTTAGGAATTGCCCTTTCCTTATCTTAAGGACAATTTCTGCTCTACTTGGTCAAAAAAAAACAAAATGTACACTTTGTAATAACACATATCTCATTAAATCTGAATATCTCTAGCTTCAGAACAAAATTGAAGAGGTTAAATGGTATTTCTAAGATTCTACGAAAGTTGGTGTCGGCTTTTATTTTTCCTTCGTTTGTTCGGATCTCTTATCTTAGCCATAAAAGCTATGGCAAGGCCACCCAGTCAATTCCTGATAGTTTGGCTGAATAAAAAAAAAGGTTTTATAATGGGCAATATAGGGTGATTCTGTAAGGCACCACATCGCCTCAGAACTGGAGTTAAGTTAAGAACTGGAGTTGATTGATTTAAAAAAAAAATCAATCCATATTTTAGTAGATGTGCCATTAGTCATACGTTTTCCCTGCTCCTCTTGCCTTTCTAATTGACATTAGTGGTACAATATTCCAGTATTGATTCGGAGTTTGTTGTGTGAACACATTATTTCTGGATAAGAACTTCTCAATAAAGTAAGGCTTCTACCTGGATGATTTTCCCTAGAGACACTTATAATCTGATTGTTTATGTAACTGCTATTGACATTAAATCCCCTGGGATTTAGTGACTTAATAAGTACAGAGTTGTGAAGAAAAAGATTCAATTAGCAGTATCTACTAGTGGAAGTTCTTAAGCCAAATCATAGCAATTGCAATAACCGGCTTGGATATGGACTTAGATAAGACTAATTTTTGCCTGTGAAAATTGTGTGCGACGTTATGCATTTGAGAAAGGATTATTCAAACGGACATTGTGTAATCGCTTTGGAATAATGGCGAGCGGAGAACTGTTTTTTTTTTTGCCAGTTCTGAACTTTTTGCAGTTTAGCCGAAATAATGGTGTTGATGATGATCTTATTATTCGGCATGCCTTGGAATTCTTCGATGCAGCTGCTGTTGCGGCTGCAAAGTCTACTTTTTTGAACAAAGTTTTGCCTGGAGAAACTTGCCCAAGATGTGCAGGAAATGAGGCTACACATAGTCATTGACGTGATATTATTGAGCTGCTGGCGAAATGTGATTCTGAAGATTTAACCGTACCTACATATGTTATCTTGTCAGATAATGAAGTTCCTTCGGTTCCTGGCCTGATGTTTTCACATCTATCCTCGAAGCTCACGCGAATGGAAAAAGTCCTTAATGCTGTTGCGTCTCGTGCGGAAGTTTATGATAACCATTTTCCATCCCTTCCTCAACTTATTGAACCAAATGTCCTAGCGATTATTGTGGTTTCCAAGATCCCTGCTTCACTTGACAATCCAATCAAAAGAAAAGAAATGCTGGATAAAGTTACTGGTCATGAATGTGTCCGAAGTGTAGAAGCAAAAAAAGACCAACCTATTGTTCATATAGACAAATTTGCAGTGAATGACTTTTGCTCTTCGATTAAAAATACGGTAACATCTTGTGCGACTAAGATTGTCACAAAAAGAAAATACTTGGAATTGCTAAAGGAATTCCTCTTGACTTTGATGTTGACCAATTCTGCAGTGAGCCAGGCTTAGCATTAGCTAGTCGTCTTGGTGCCTCTACAGTTGTCAGGATTGAGTTTACAGATCTATTGTCAAAGGCTCGGCTGCTAAAAACAGGACTAAAAATCGGCTATGAACTTGTTCGAGTTTCTGAGTTTCTGACCCCACCTAGATGCTGTCACAAGTGAAGATCCATTTTCATGTTCATCTTATCGTCCTATCACTGTTTCTTGTACCTTAAGCAAAGTCCTTGAGTATTTACTTCTTTCTTCTATAACAGGTAATATAAATTTTGGAGTTAACCAGTTTGGTTTTCAGCGTGGTCTGGGATGTCAGCATGCCCATAAAGTTCTTTCTACTCTGCTTTCTGATGCTTCCGGGAAGGGTCTATGATCTTTATTTTTGTTCTTTAGATCTATCTAAGGCTTTTGATTCTGTGGTTCACTCTCAAGCCCTGTTTTCTTTGCTTAAATGTGGAGTGAATGCTTCTATTGTTTCTTTATTAAAATTTTGGTATGGTCATTCTTTCCTTCATATTAAATCTTCTCCTTCTGATCCTTCTATGTTAAAGATCTCCGTAAGACAAGGTGTGAGACAAGGTGAAGTTTTATTTCCATCAAGTTTCAAAATTTGTATTGCTGATATTTTAAATTGTCTTCCAACAACTTACCTTTTAGGTAGTTGAAATGTCTCATATCTTGCTTATGCAGACGATATTCTTCTCATTAGTAGAACTAAATCTGGGCTTTCGGCTTTTGTTCGTTCTATTTCTACTGCTTTCTCGAATGTAGGTCTAACCCTTAACCCTGATAAATGTGAATTCCTTCATTTTGGTCCTTCTCCTAACCAATCTTCTAGACTTAATTGTACTGAATTTAGCATTCCGTGCGTGACTTCTTTAAGGTGGTTGGGCATTACCCTTACTAACAATTTAGTCTCTTTTCGTAATAAAATTGTTTCTGATGCTAAGGTTAAACTTCAAGTGGGTTATTCTAAAATTGTTGCGAACAGGGGGAAATACAACCGCATAGCCCTTTCACAGATTTATTTTTGCTTTTATGATCACTCGGTTTTATATCTTTCTGGATTGTATCCTGTTTTAAAAAGAAAAGATTTAAAGGCTCTTAAGTCATCTTATTTTCGTTTCCTCCGATTTTTGTTGTATCTTCCTCCCTGGTACAAGAACAGTGATATGGTAACAAATTTCGGGGCTCCAGATTTATTAATAAACTTAAAGTGCTACACCAGAAACTATCCGACTCGATACATTTTACTATTAACCTTTTTCATGGTCTTCTAAAATGTTTTCTACAGTAATTTAATGTGTTACCAGAAGTTTTTTTTGTGTGTGTTTGTTTATACTCCGCTGTTTCAAGTGGGTCACAAATAAATTATTATTATTATTGAAATCCCAATCCACAATAAAACTGAATTTTCATAGAGGGTCTGAGGGGAGGGGCGTGGGTGGTAGACTAAAAAGTTTTAAACTGTTACTTCGTTCTAATATTCGTAGGAAAAACTTGTTTCTTTGAATTCTAACAGAAACAAATGAACAAAATTGTTTTTCTTTTAAATATAAATTATTAATTAGAAAAATTATAAGTTCTTAAAACTGGAACTCAAATAATTACTGTAAAAAATATCATGCCCTCCCCCCTGTATGTTTTTACAATTTAAGAGCTTGTTTACGTCATTTATTCCTAGCAATAACCAAGTTTTTAATAAATGCAGTTGGAAATTTAAAAATTGCATAGAAAACTGTGATAAATATCGTTTTTAGGAAAATAATAAATGAAATCGATTCATTATGGAAATAATTGAGGGGGAATCATTTTGCTCAAAACTATTTTTTGCAGAGATTGCGTTTTGCTACTCTCTTCACTCCCTCCTCACTTCCTCAAGAAAATTTTGCACCTCCTTTCTAAATTTGGACAAGTTAGCCTGTTTACGTGACAAATTTTAGTTCCACGCATTGTTGTTCTAATTGCGCATAATAGCTATGTGTTATTTCTATAGACTTAGATGTTAAGATCCTTTAAGTAAGTGTAATGCATTTACTTACTGGCAATGCTTAAAAAATATATATTTGTTGTCTCGATAAAGTTGCTAGACTGAGGAACAGTTCATATCTTCTTCTTCTTCTTCGAAAAGCCGTTGCCACTTTGGATTAAATGGTTCTTTTTGGGAATTTCTAAGCTAAAATCTAACCTAAATTGGGGATTACTTTAAGCTGATTTTTGCAAATATTTTTATAATGTTGCGGAATTTTCTCTCTTCTACGTCTTTGGTTGATCTTTTTGGTTGATTAAATAAACAAAAATAATTTTTTTTCAAGTGAAAGTCAGGAGCAACATTAAAGCCTAAAACGAACACAAATTATTACGAATATGAGGGGGTTTCCCCCATGTCAATGCCTCACTCTTTATGCCAAAGCTCGACTTTTTGTTCCTTTTATTTAAGAATGACTGAAGAGATACAAGGACCATTTCATTAGAATAATAGTCTTTCTTTAAATTTAAAAGAAACTTAAGTGTAAAGAGCAAATTATTGAAGAGGGGGCAACCTCCTGATTTTCGTAATAATTCATGTTCGATTAAAGTTTTAATGTTGGTCCTTGCTTTTTGTTTAAAAAACTTGTTTTTTTTTATTAAATTTCCTATTCTTTTTAAATTAATGCCAGGAAATCCAGCTCCCTCTCCATGGACAATTCCCTTCCGTCATGAAAAATTCCTCCATGAAAAGATCCCCCCACGCCCCCTTCGCCAAAAAATATCCCCCTTGAAAAGTATCTATACTTTCCAATAGCCGATACTATTTGTAAACAGTGGGCAAAGTTCATAGCTCGTGCCCCTTCCCATGGGAGTCAAATTATGCTCATAGATATAGTTATTAGACAAAAGACTATGCGGAAACAAAAGGCTATCAAAATTTTAATCGGAAGACTTTGGAAAAAAATGGGCGTGGGAGGGGTCCTGCAATGTTTTAATAACTGAAAAGGGGCACTACAATTTTTAGTTTCCAATAAAGTGAGCCCTCTCCCATTCTTCTAGGATAACTGGTTCGATACTATCCCCTCTGGGAAAAAAACAACAAATGAACAAGCATATGTGATCTTGCTTCTGACAAAAAGTGGAATATTACACCATTTTTGTATGTAGGAGTTTGAAACCTCTACAGTGGGATTCTCTGATATATTGAGTCAGATGGTGGAGTTTCATTGAAATCATTTGATGTTTCAAATTTTTTTTTTCCCTTTGTCAATAATTGGGTAAATGCCCTCAGGATCGTAACTTCTGATGGATAACATTAAACTTGATGAATTTTATATATTCTGAACAAGCATGGAAATTCAATTCTCTTGATGTATCTATTGTTACCAAATTCTCTGTTTCTTAAAGTTCCAGTTACTGTTGAGCCGTACCGCTCCTTACTTACCGTTCGTTACCACGAACAGTTTGATGGACAGAAAATTTTATTTTTCCACTAGCTGTTTTAAAACCTTTTATAGCTTCATAATTAACGCAGCAAGTAGATGGGACATGATTTGAGAGGGTGTTGTTTAGCAGGTTAGTATCCACCATATCCAGTATAACCTCTTTCCTGTCTTATAAGAGAGCCAAGGAGTTTATCTACTTCATATTTTTTCTGCTCAGAGTCTCCTCAGTTTTCTGCTCTGCTTCCTATGTTTTTGGGAGAGTTAAAACAATTCTTTTATCCATTTCGTAATTACATCCAACCATATATAACTGGAAAACAGCAAATGGTGACATTTTAATTAGAGGTACTGCCTTTACTACTTACAACTCATTGGAACACCAAGCCACCCGAAAGCCAGCATTGTTACACACACTCATTCTTCACTCAATTTTACTCAGAGCGATATTCATTACTCCTTGCATGCCACCCAGCCTCCTTTAAATTCTGTCTCATAACCTCCGCCCCATTTGGGGACGACTTGCTGTTTATTTGACCCCAGATGAATGGCCAAAAAGCACATTCTTTGGCAATCTGTCTTTCCGAATATGCTAAAAGTTAGCTGCATAACTTATTAAAAATAAATGTTGGCTAAAGCCGCCGCAGAAGAAAACCCAAAAATACACTCCGTCACACCTACAACAACGACCTGCGGCACCTTCACGTCTCAATACAGCCGGAGTGAGAAGACATCGTCGCAGCAGTAAGTTTCAGAGACGACTGGAGACTCTTCTTGGACGCCCTGGGTGCCTTTGGAGGCGCAGGAGGATCTAAGGTCTAAGATAAGGTAAGCTAAAAAAAAGCATTTATGTTGCAAAAAGCATGTTGAGCATGTATGCAAATCTGAAATTCCTTTTGTTGCTCTATGAAGCTGATTCAGGGGGAGCAAAATAAATCTTATGCTGGTTCCTAGCAAACAATACCAAATGTTTATAGATTGTACATTGATACACCTATGCTAAAGGCTACATCTAAATATACTATACATTGCATGAGAAATATTTATGGGTAAGTCATTTCAGTTGCTATGAATGTAGCTATGAATTTTTGTAATTTAATAATATTTAATAATATGGAATTGTGGAATTTATAATTATTTTTGAATAATTTAAGATTTATTACCATTAGGATTATAGAGTTACACCCTTCTGCACGGAAAGTTTTGTATCAATAGACAATATTGGTTATTTGCGCCAGTCAGCAGTTTTATTTTTGGCTCTGTTCATACAGGACATATGTTTTCGAGCCATGATTAGCTTACAATTACATAATCATTGTAGCTTTCCACTGCAGTTGCTGTTGTTTAGACAAATTTCCAAAAAAGTTTCCCTGTAAAATATAACTTTTTTCTACTCCATTAATTGCTTTACAAAACAAGTTTAGTTGGCAAATTTGGCAACTCATCTGCCGTGACTTTTGGTTCATACAAACGCTGGTAACCAACCCTTGGACAATATTTAATTCAAGCTGAACCACCGCAGTTTAGTTAAAGGCAGGTAAAGGTAAAAAGATAATGGATGCGGCACTAGACCCTCTTTCAGCCAAGAAGTGCAATGGGGGGAGGGTAGCCATCTTCTGCTTTTGCACACCCTTCCTGCTTACCTTCGCCAGATTTCTCTAGGTACCCATCTAGAGCTGAGTCGACTCTGGCTGAGCTTACAGGATCATGCCACTGACCCCGTCTCAAACCAAATAACCGGCAACACGAGAAATTGAATCCCTCGCCCCTCGGACGAAGGAATCCAAACCCAACGCAATCTAGTTACTAACTTACATGATTTTAGTTCCTTTCCCAAGCCTTTTTTTAGTCAAAAAAAAAAAAAAACTTTTATCGGGTAAGTTGGCAATTTTACTGATAATTGTCATATGCGGACTCTTGATTCATAAAGCTTTTCACACATAAGCAATATTGAATTTTCATGACCATTTCATTGCAAACTGTAGTAATTTTACTTGCTTTATCAAGCAATTCCCTCAGTTGTAAAAGTTCAACTTTTCAAACAGTTCGTGGTAACGAACTGTGTAAGGACCGACGCGGCTCAATAGTAACTGAAACTATAAAAAGCAGAATTTTGATATCAATAGATATACCAAAACAATGGGCTTATAATGCTGATCCCAAATACGTAAGATTTATTAAGTTTAGCGTTACCCATCAAAGGCTACGAGACTGTGAAAATTTGCCTGATTTTTAAAATGGAGAAAAACCCCGTAAAGGTCAAGAAATCTTCATGAAAATCGGAAAATCAGATTCAGTGTATTAGAGAACCCTACTGTAGAGGTTTCACATCCCCATCTTTAAAAGTGTGGAATTTGGCATTTTTTGCCAAAACAAAAGATCCCGGATGCGTGCTTGTTTGCTGTTGTTTTTCCAGGGGAATGGTATCAAACCATAGGTCCTGCCATATCTGGAGAGGGTTCATTCGAACGGAAAATGTAAGCTCTAGTACCCTTTTCAAGTCACCAAAGAGATTGGAGGGTATATAGCCCCCCTCCTAAGCCCCATTTTCGCCAAAGTCTTCGATCATAATTTTGAGATAACCCAATATTCGACTTGGTTGTCGACTTATATCTATGTATTTGGAGATAACATAACCCTTCACAGCCCCTGGGGAAAGGTCTTTCAGCTATGAAATTTACCCATTATTTACGTACGCTACAGTATATATTACTGGGAAGAATGGATACATTTTTCCATTGCGTTGAGGAAGAGGGCAAATCTTCTGCCTGGAAATTTTATCGTGAGATTCACGGTGAGAATGTTCCGGGGGAGGAACTTTTCAGGGGTGAATTTTACTTTGGGGGATTTTGCATTTACATATGGAAATGTTAATGGTTATTATCCAAGGAAAATTTTACACTGGGGGATTTTGCAAGAATTCCTATAAAATTTTCTATTTGTCTTACTTTCTCATTAGTGACTCAATTTTACGTGTGGAAATGTTAATGCTTATTATCCAAGGTAAATTTTAACCAGGATGGAATTGTCTAGAGAATCTTTCTTCGGAAAGGGAGCCGGATGTACCGGCTTTATTTAAAAATAATCAGAAACTAAATGAAAAACTAATTTTTTCAACTGAAAGTAAGGAACAACAGTAAAACTTAAAACGAACAGATTATTACCCATATGAGAGGGGTTCCATCTTCTTTAATATATCACTTTTTGTGCTAAATTTTGACTTTTGTCACAGTTGCTTAAGAACGACTCCCGAAAAACAAGGGTCGTTTAATAAGTACAATAGGAATTTTGTTAAGCACTTAAAAATTTAGCGTGAATAACAAGGTATTGACGAGGAGGAGGCAATCCCCCCATATACGTCATAATTTATGTTTGTTTTAAGTTTTAATGCTGCTCTTACTTTTGATTGAACTATTTTTTTTTATTTATTTAATAAAAACACGAGGCCTCATTAAATAGAAGAGCAAGATCATGGCTATTTACGATAGATTTACAACTGGTTTACATCATAAATTCCCAAAATGAAATAAATGGGTACCTTGTGCCGGCGTGGTGGAAAGAATCTAGCCTTCGTGATCGAAGGATCTGGGGTTCAGTCCCTGGCAGTGCAAGGAAGATGTTCTATAATATTTTTATATATAAAAGAGATTGCGTAATAGTATGGATTTTTCATTTCACACTTTCCCTATTAACAAACAATCTGTAGTCAAGGTAATCTTTTCACAGTGAAACCTCAGTACTGGAGTTCTCTGATTTTCTGAATCGGAACGTAATGAAACTCGTATCTTTGGAATCATTATGAAGAATCGATTCCTTTTATTCATATAATTTTATAATATCGCTTTTAGAATTTTGGTTAGCATTAGCACAAGTCACTCCTTAAAGTTTGTTACCATGAATAATGCAATTCTAGCTCCAAGGCTTTTCAAGAACAAATTTAGTTTGGATCCTCCGTGGTAGGGTTCTCTGATATGCTGAATTTGATGACATGGTTCTCATCAAAACTGTCGTCCTTTTGCGGATGTTTCCCCATTTTTATAAATTCGCAAAATATTGCGCGCTCGATATCTTTTTTAGTGATTTGGAACTTAATTCACCCCATATATTTTGACTAAATCCAAAAAATGCCGATTCTTTTGATGTTTTTTAATTTCAATGCTGCTATATATTTTTTCTAGTGTTATTGTTGCCATTAGCAAGAGTCGACCCTTCCTTACAGTACGCTACCATGACCTGTTTGATTAAGTACTTTACACTTTCCTTATTTACAAACAAGCCCTGGCCCAAGTGAACAAATTTCGAAGCGTACTCATTTTAAGTAAACAATTGAACCCTATAGATGAAAATTTCATAAATCACTTGTAATAACAAAGGAGAAAAAGGTCGCCATTCTAGACTTAGTGGGCTATGAGTTGCTTCGTTCTGGCCTCTCTTGCACCCGGGGCGAAATTTTAATTGGCCTACATCCTCCCTTGTCTCCCGAAAACTCTCATTTACTAAAAAAAAACTTAGTCACTACCAAAATTTTAATATAAAATATTCCAAAAAACGTTATAACTCGTTAAACTCGGTCTTTTTATTTTCGAGGAATGGTGATGAAGATATGGGGAAAATGAAAATTTCGGATTCAATTTGATTATAATTTTTGCCAGGACCATATCCAGGTTGTTTTCAGTGGAATGGATACACACAATCTTTGAAAAATGCATCAGAATTTGTTTATCTATGTATATAAAAATAAGTTGTTTGTGTAGTAACGTCATGTTTGTCGACTGTCGACTGTGTTTGTCGACTGACGTCATTATAAGGATTGAGAATTATGACGTCATGAAGTTGATTGTCGACTGACGTTAAGTTTGTCGACTGACGTCATTATAAGGACTGAGTATGATGACGTCATATATATCTTCTATAAATATAAAAATAAGTTGTCTGTCTGTGGATCTGTGGATCAGGTGACGTCATGTTTCTGTGTCGGCTGACGTCATGAAATTAGTTGTCAGGTGACGTCATGTTTCTGTGTCGGCTGACGTCATGAAATTAGTTGTCGTCATTTTTGCTTTGACGATGACGTCATTCAAGTTATATAAGGCATATGTTCACGTAGAAATCTATTAATGTTTAAGTTTACAATGACTGATGAAGATGCTCAAAGAGTCTATGCCAAAAAACTTCCTGCTGATAGAGAAAGTCAGCAAAGAAAGCGTGCCGAGGAACTACCAGAGCAACGCGAAAGCAGACTTGCTGCTAAAAGAGAAAGTGAAAAAAGAAGGCGTGCCGAGGAATCAAAAAACAGCAGGGAAACAGGCTTGAGGCTGATAGAGAAAGAAAGAACAGAAAGCATGCCGAGGAACTACCAGAGCAACGCGGAAGCAGACTTGCTGCTAAAAGAGAATGTGAAAAAAGAAGGCGTGCCGAGGAATTACAAGAACAGCAAGAAATCAGGCTTGCTGCTGATAGAGAAAGTAAGAAAAGAAAGTGTGCCGAGGAATCACAAGAACAGCAAGAAATCAGGCTTGCTGCTGATAGAGAAAGTAAGAAAAGAAAGCGTGCCGAGGAATCAGAGCAACCTGAAAGTTATCGCCTGGCATTCAGGTACAACCCAGTCGATGATTATAGCTTGAGTAGATTTGTTCAAATCGGGACAATGTCAAAAATTTTTCCCTATTGCAAGGCCTTGAAATTCAATGGTGAAACAATGGGAATGTGTTGCGCCTCAGCAAAACTTAAACTTCCTCTATTGGCTGCACCACCAGAGCCATTGAAGACTTTCCTTACTGGAACTACGTCAGAATCTAAGCGTTTTTTGTCAAAAATCAGACAATACAACTCATGTTTCCAAATGACGTCGTTTGGAGCCCAAATCGAAAATCCAGATCAATTTATGTCTACTTTCAAAGTAAAAGGGCAAATTTATCATAAAGCAGGGTCCCTTCTACCATTCTCAGGCGAGAATCATAAATTTTTACAATTGTACTTCATCAGTTATAGAAATTCTGAATTGAATGCACGTTGCGAAATTTCTCCCAACGTTGAAAGGACAATCGTTTCCCAATTGCAACATCTTTTCCACGAAAATAATAATTTAGTGCGTCTGTTCAAAACAGCCATCGATTTGACGCCTACTGATACGCATAAAATTGTTATTTCCGCTGACAAAACGCCTCCTGGCCAATATGTGCGTAGATACAATGCTCCGACTATCGACAAAATGGCAATCGTTATGGTCGGTGATCAGTTTTTACCTCGAGATATTATTCTTCATAAGCGAAACGCTCAGTTGTTAAGAATTGCTGAAACTCATCGATGCTACGATGCCCTACAATATCCTATCATTTTTTGGGATGGAGCCGACGGCTATCACTTTAATATTAAATTGATGAATCCAGCCACTAACAAAGAAATGAATAAGAAATGCTGTGCAATGCATTATTATTCCTATAGACTAATGATTCGGCAGGATGAAGAAAATTATATTTTAAAATGCCGTGAATTGTTTCACCAATTTGTCGTGGATATGTATGCTAAAATTGAATCAGAACGTTTGCTATATATCCGCCTGAATCAGACCAAGCTCCGCTCTGAACAATACATTCATTTGCGAGATGCAGTTATAAATGACGGTAATACCACAAACGTTGGAAGATTAACAATTTTACCTTCGTCATATGCTGGCAGTCCCCGTCATATGCATCAATATGCTCAAGATGCTATTGCGTATGTTCGTCTCTATGGTCGTCCAGATTTATTTATTACATTTACATGTAATCAATCTTGGGACGAGATACTGCAGCTTTTACTTCAAGGACAATCGGCGGTTCATAGGCATGACATTACGGCACGTGTCTTCCGGCAAAAGTTGAAATCACTGATAAACTACCTTGTAAAACATGAAGTGTTTGGGTCAGTGCGATGCTGGATGTACTCAGTGGAATGGCAAAAACGAGGTTTGCCACACGCACATATACTAATCTGGCTACATAAAAAAATTACTTCGAACGAAATTGATGATGTGATTTCCGCTGAAATACCTGATAAAAATGTCGATAAGGGGTTACATGATATTATTGTAAAAAATATGATACATGGACCTTGCGGTGCACTGAACGAAAATTCACCATGCATGGCCAAAGGAAGGTGCACAAAGCAATATCCTCGACTTTTAGTACCCAAAACAATTACTGGCAATGATGGTTACCCACAATATAGAAGAAGATCTACTGAAGATGGCGGTAAAACAGCAATAATAAAGAAGCGTAACGGTACCACCATCGAAGTAGATAACCAGTGGGTTGTTCCATATTCCCCATTATTATCAAAAACATTTAATGCACACATAAACGTTGAATACTGTAACTCCGTAAAGGCAATCAAATACATATGTAAATACGTCAACAAAGGCAGTGACATGGCAGTTTTTGGCTTGCAGTCCGAAATCAAAGATTTCGATGAAATCGTAGAATATCAGGCTGGAAGATACATAAGCAGTAATGAAGCTGTTTGGCGAATTCTTTCATTTCCGATACATGAACGTAGTCTAGCTGTTGTTCACTTAGCGGTACATTTACAGAATGGTCAACGTGTTTATTTCACGGAAACCAACGTGCAACAAAGAGTCCTGAATCCACCGGATACAACATTAACAGCTTTTTTTTCGCTTTGCAAAAATGATTCTTTTGCAAAAAAACTGCTGTATACTGAAGTGCCTTCGTATTACACGTGGAATACTAAAAATAAAGTATTTGAACGTCGAAAACAGGGTAAGTCAGTCGACGGCCAACCTACCATCTTCAAAGATACCACGATAGGAAGACTCTACACCGTTCACCCCAATCAACATGAATGCTTCTTTCTACGCCTGCTTTTGGTGAATGTACCCGGTCCGACATCCTTTGAGTATTTGAGGACTGTAAATGGTACTATACATGACACTTACCGTAGTGCATGCCAAGCTCTGAATTTATTGGAGAATGACCAACACTGGGATAACTGCATCAATGACGCGTGCGAAACGTCAACCCCAAGTCAAATTCGTGCATTGTTTGGCATCATTTTAACAACTTGCTCTCCATCAGCTCCTACAGAGTTATGGGAAAAATATAAGTCAAAAATGTCCGAAGATATACTTCATCGAAAACAGTTAGAGACGTCAGATATGACTTTTGATTTTACATCAGAAATTTATAACTACACTAGTTGTTATAGAAGATTTGTGCGTACGTATGGCAAACAAACCTCTTCAGGATTTGGGAATGCCTTCACCTAACCGTATCGCTGCTGTTTCGACATGTGTAGAATTGGATCGTGAACAAAGTTACAGTACGAGTGATCTATTGTCGTATGTACAAAATAACATTTCCAAGTTAACGTCGGAACAAAAAGACATTTATGATACGATAATGCATTGTGTCGATAACAACGTTGGAGAAATTTTCTTTTTGGATGCGCCAGGAGGTACTGGTAAAACGTTTGTGATAAAACTGATTCTGGCATCAATTCGATCAAAAAATGATATAGCGTTGGCAATTGCGTCGTCCGGAATAGCCGCAACATTGCTGCCTGGTGGAAGAACTGCTCATTCCGCTTTGAAATTGCCTCTGAACTTGCATTCTACAGAAACTCCCACGTGCAATATTTCCAAATCATATGGGATGGGTAAAGTATTGCAGCAATGCAAACTTATTATTTGGGATGAGTGCACAATGGCACACAAAAAATCGCTCGAGGCTCTGGATCAATGTTTGAAAGATTTGCGAGGGAAGTCGAAACCCTTTGGCAGCACCTTAATATTGCTTGCGGGAGATTTCAGGCAAACATTACCTATAATACCTAGATCAACTCCTGCAGACGAAATGAATGCTTGCCTGAAAAATTCTAATTTATGGGCACACGTAAAAACATTAAAATTAACTACAAATATGCGTGTCCGATTGCAAAACGATGACTCTGGTCAAACATTTTCAGATCAATTGCTGGCAATGGGAAACGGAAAGCTCCCAGTAGACTCAATTTCAGGACGTATACAACTACCTGCTGATTTCTGTAATTTAGTGACGTCCAAAAATGAATTGATTGAAAAAGTATTTCCGAATATTCTAAAAAATTATAAAAATAATAAATGGCTAAGTGAAAGAGCGATTCTCGCACCCAAAAATATAGACGTCCACGAAATCAATAATATTGTTTTGACCAAGATTCAAGACCAGGCAGTCCTTTACAAGTCAGTCGACACAGTTTTGGAACCAAATGAAGCGGTTAATTATCCATCTGAATTTTAAATTCCATAGATCTTTCAGGGTTTCCACCATACGTGCTACAACTAAAAATAGGCGTACCAATAATACTTTTAAGAAATATAAACCCACCAAAGCTTTGCAATGGCACTCGACTTGCCGTAAAAAAAACAATGGAAAACCTAATAGAGGCCACACTCTTGACAGGGCCTTTTGAGGGTGAGGCTGTTCTTATTCCTCGCATTCCCATGATTCCAACGGATCTGCCTTTTCAATTTAAAAGATTGCAATTCCCAATTCGATTAGCATTTGCAATCACCATTAACAAAGCTCAAGGTCAATCATTAGAAAAATGTGGTATTGATCTTAATACTGATTGTTTTTCCCATGGACAATTGTACGTTGCATGTTCGAGGGTCGGTAAACCTGACAATCAAACAGTTCGTGGTAACGAACTGTAGTAAGGAGCGACCCGGCTCAATAGTAACCAAAACTCTAAAAAACGGAATTTTGATACCAATAGCTACATCATAAGAATCGCATTTTAATGCTGGTTTTAAATATATAAGTTTCATCAAGTTCAGTCTTACCCATCAAAAGTTACGAGCCTGAGAAAATTTGCGTTATTTTGGAAAATAGGGGGAAACACCCCCTAAAAGTCATAGAATCTTAACGAAAATCACACCATCAGATTCAGCGTATCAGAGAACCCTACTGTAGAAGTTTCGAGCTCCTATCTACAAAAATGTGGAATTTTGCATTTTTTGCCAGAAGGCAGATCACGGATGCGTGTTTATTTGTTTTTTTTTTTTGTTTTTTTTTTTTTCCCAGGGGTGATCGTATCGACCCAATTGTCCTAGAATGTTGCAAGAGGGCTCATTCTAACGGAAATGAAAAGTTCTAGTGCCCTTTTTAAGTGACCCAAAAAATTGGAGGGCACCTAGGCCCCCTCCCACGCTAATTATTTTCCCAAAGTCAACGGATCAAAATTCTGAGATAGCCATTTTATTCAGCGTAGTCGGAAAACCTTATAACTATGTCTTTGGGGACGACTTACTCCCCCAAAGTCCCCGTGGGAGGGGCAACAAGTTACAAACTTTGACCTGTGCTTACATATAGTAATGGTTATTGGAAAGTATACAGACGTTTTCAGGAGGATTTTTTTTGGTTGGGGGGAAAGGTTGAGAAGAGGGGGATATGCTGGGGGAACTTTCCATCGAGAATTTGTCATGGGAGAAGTTAATTTCTATGAAGGGAGAGCAGGATTTACTAGCATTATTTAAAAAAAAATAATTAAAAAATAAATGTGAAAAAGGTTTTTAAGCTGGAAGTAAGGAACAGCAATAAAACTTAAAACAAACAGAAATTATTACCCATATGAGGGGCTCATCTCCTTCTAATACCTCGCTCTTTACGCTAAAGTATTTTTAGTAATTTCAACTATTTATTCTACGGCTTTTGTGATTCAGGGGTCATTCTTAATAAATTGGGATAAAATTTAAGCTTTAGTGTAAAGAGCGAGGTACTGACGAAGGGGCGAATCCCCTCATATATGTAATAAAAACATGAGAATACAAAAGTTCTTTACGTAAGCTAATTTATAAGTTACGTAAATCTTTTACCAATAAAAAGATTCGTAAAAAATTAAAAGTTCTAGTTGCCTTTTTAATTAACCAAAAAATCGGAGGGTCATTCATTCAATCATTCGATCAAAATTATGAGAAAGCCATTTAGCCAAAAAAAATAAATAATATGCAAATTTCGTTTTGATTATTCCTCTGCGGAGAGCCAAAATCAAAACATACATTGATTAAAAACGTTCAGAAATTAAATAAAAAAAACAAGTTTTTTTAACTGAAAGTAAGGAGCGACATTAAAACTTAAAACGCACAGAAATTACTTCGTATATGAAAAAGGCTGCTTCCTCATCAACGCCCCGCTCTTTACGCTAAAGTTGTTTACTGTTTTAAAAAGAAGAATTGAGAGAAAGAGTCAATCTTTAGCGCAAAGAACGGGGCGTTGATGAGGAAGCAGCCTTTTTCATATACGAAGTAATTTCTGTGCGTTTTAAGTTTTAATGTCGCTCCTTACTTTCAGTTAAAAAAACTTGTTTTTTTTATTTAATCTATTTATATGCAGCAACAAATGGACAGTGAAGAATGTTGTATATTCGCAAGTTTTACGCAGTTAATTTGTATTTTGGAACCAAATGAAGCGGTTAATTATCCATCTGAATTTTTAAATTCCATAGATCCTTCAGGGTTTCCACCACACGTGCTACAACTACAAATAGGCGTACCAATAATACTTTTAAGAAATATCAACCCACCAAAGCTTTGCAATGGCACGCGACTTGCCGTAAAAAAAAAACAATGGAAAACCTAATAGAGGCCACAATCTTGACAGGGCCTTATGAGGGTGAGGCTGTTCTTATTCCTCGCATTCCCATGATTCCAACAGATCTGCTTTTTCAATTTAAAAGATTGCAATTCCCAATTAGATTAGCATTTGCAACCACCATCAACAAAACTCAAGGGCAATCACTAGAAAAATGCGGTATAGATCTTAATACAGATTGCTTTACCAATGTACAATTGTATGTTGCATCTTTGAGGGTCGGTAAACCTGACAATCTATTTATACGCACAGACAATGGGACAGCGAAGACTGTTGTATATTCACAAGTTTTACGTAGTTAATTTGTATTGTATCTATCTATCTATATAAAAACGAGTTGTGTGTATGCATGTTTGTTTGTTTGTAAAAAGAGCGTTTGCATATGAGGTCATTATTAGTACATACGGCTTTGTATATGGACAGACAATGGGAAAGCCAAGAATGTTGTATATTCGCAATTTTTACGTAGTTTGAAACACATATATAAATCTATTTATATTCACAGGTGGGACACAGGGACACAACTACAATGGCGCGTAACTAATATGGCGCGTAACGACTTACGCGCGCGGGGGGGCTTGGGGGGGCGCGAAGTGCCCCACCAACTAGGTGTTGGGGTGGCGCGAAGCGCCACCCCAACAGCTAGTCTATATATAAAAAAATAAGTTGTCTGTGTGTGTGTGTCGAGTGACGTCATGATTGTGTGTCGACTGACGTAATGAAGTTTGTTGTCGTCATGTTTGTTATGACGATGACGCCATTAAAGGTAGTCAGTTGTCGTCATTTTTGTTATGACGGTGACGTCATTAAAGGTATTTAAGACATTCGTTCACGGAGAAATCTATTAATGTTTAACTGTAAAATGACTAATGAACTTACAATGGCAACAGCCGAGGAAGATGCTCAAAGAGTCTATGCCAAAAAACTTGCTGCTGATAGAGAAAGTAAGAAAAGAAAGTGTGCCGAGGAAGAGGAACTACCAGAGCAACGCAAAACCAGACTTGCTGCTAAAAGAGAAAGTGAAAAAAGAAGGCGTGCCGAGGAACTACCAGAGAAACGCGAAACCAGACTTGCTGCTAAAAGAGAAAGTGAAAAAAGAAGGCGTGCCGAGGAACTACCAGAGCAACATGAAACCAGACTTGCTGCTAAAAGCGAAAGTGAAAAAAGAAGGCGTGGCGAGGAACTACCAGAGCAACGCAAAACCAGACTTGCTGCTAAAAGAGAAAGTGAAAAAAGAAGGCGTGCCGAGGAACTACCAGAGCAACATGAAACCAGACTTGCTGCTAAAAAAGAAAGTGAAAAAAGAAGGCGTGCCGAGGAATCACAAGAACAGCAAGAAATTAGGCTTGCTGCTGTTAGAGAAAGTAAGAAAAGAAAGCATGCCGAGGAATCAGAGTTACCTGAAAGTTATCGCCTGGCATTCAGGTACAGCCCAGTCGATGATTATAGCTTGAGTAGATATGTTAAATCGGGACTATGTCTAAAATTTGTCCCTATTGCAAGGCCTTGACATTCAATGGTGAAACAATGGAAATGTGTTGCGCCTCAGGAAAAGTTAAACTTCTTCTATTGGCTGCACCACCAGAGCCATTGAAGACTTTCCTTACTGGAACTACATCAGAATCTAAGTGTTTTTTTTTATCACAGATCAGAAAATATAACTCATGTTTCCAAATGACGTCGTTTGGAGCCCAAATCGAAAATCCAGGTCAATTTATGTCTACTTTCAAAGTAAAAGGGCAAATTTATCATAGAGCAGGGTCCCTTCTACCATTCTCAGGCGAGAATCATAAATTTTTACAATTGTACTTCATCAGTCATAGAAATTCTGAATTGAATGCACGTTGCGAAATTTCTCCCAAAGTTGAAAGGACAATCGTTTCCCAATTGCAACATCTTTTCCACGAAAATAATAATTTAGTGCATCTGTTCAAAACAGCCATCGATTTGATGCCTACTGATACGCATAAAATTGTTATTTCCGCTGACAAAACGCCTCGATGGCCAACATATGCGTAGATACAATGCTCCAACTATCGACGAAGTGGCAATCTTTATGGTCGGTGATCAGTTTTTACCTCGAGATATTATTCTTCATAAGCGAAACGCTGAGTTGTTAAGAATTGCTGAAACTCGTCGATGCTGCGATGCCCTACAATATCCTATCATTTTTTGGGATGGAGCCGACGGCTATCACTTTAATATTAAATTGATGAATCCAGCCACTAACAAAGAAATGAATAAGAAATGCAGTGCAATGCATTATTATTCCTATAGACTAATGATTCGGCAGGATGAAGTCAATTATATTTCAAAATGCCGTCAATTGTTTCACCAATATGTCGTTGATATGTATGCTAAAATTGAATCAGAACGTTTGCTATATTTCCGCCTGAATCAGACCAAGCTCCGCTCTGAACAATACATTCATTTGCGAGATGCAGTTGTAAATGACGGTAATACCACAAACGTTGGAAGATTAACGATTTTACCTTCATCATATGCTGGCAGTCCCCGTCATATGCATGAATCTTCTCAAGATGCTATTGCGTATGTTCGTCTCTATGATCGTCCAGATTTATTTATTACATTTACATGTAATCAATCTTGGGACGAGATACAGCAGCTTTTACTTCAAAGACAATCGGCGGTTCATAGACATGACATTACGGCCCGTGTCTTCCGGCGAAAGTTGAAATCACTCATAAACTACATGGTAAAACTTGAAGTGTTTGGAAAAGTGCGATGCTGGATGTGCTCAGGGGATTGGCAAAAACGAGGTTTGCCACACGCACATATACTAATCTGGCTACATAATAGAATTACTTCGAACGAAATTGATGATGCGATTTCCGCTGAAATACCTGATGAAAATGTTGATAAGGGGTTATATGATATTGTTGTTAAAAATATGATACATGGACCTTGCGGTGCACTGAACGAAAATTCACCATGCATGGCCAAAGGAAGGTGCACAAAGCAATATCCTCTACTTTTGGTATCCAACACAATTACTGGCAATGATGGTTACCCACAATATAGAAGAAGATCTTATGAAGATGGCGGTAAAACAGCAATAATAAAGAAGCGTAACGGTACCACCATCGAAGTAGATAACCAGTGGGTTGTTCCATATTCCCCATAATTATCAAAAACATTTAATGCACACATAGACGTTGAATACTTTAACTCCGTAAAGGCAATCAAATACATATGTAAATACGTCAACAAAGGCAGTGACATGACAGTTTTTGGCTTGCAGTCCGAAATCAAAGATATCGACGAAATCGTACAATATCAGACTGGAAAATACATAAGCAGTAATGAAGCTGTTTGGCGAATTCTTTCATTTCCGATACATGAACGTAGTCCAGCTGTTGTTCACTTAGCGGTACATTTACAGAATGGTCAACGTGTTTATTTCTCGGAAACCAACGTGCAACAAAGAGCCCTGAATCCACCGGATACAAAGTTAACTGCTGTTCTTTTCGCTTTGCAAAAATGATTCTTTTGCAAAAAAAACTGCTGTATACTGAAGTGCCTTCGTATTACACGTGGAATACTAAAAATAAAGTATTTGAACGTCGAAAACAGGGTAAGTCAGTCGACGGCCAACCTACCATCTTCAAAGATACCACGATTGGAAGACTACACCGTTCACCCCAATCAACATGAATGCTTCTTTCTACGCCTGCTTTTGGTGAATGTACCCGGTCCGACATCCTTTGAGTATTTGAGAACTGTAAACGGTACTATACATGACACCGTAGTGCATGCCAAGCTCTGAATTTATTGGAGAATGACCAACACTGGGATAACTGGATCAATGATGCGTGCGAAACGTCAACTCCAAGTCAAATTCGTGCATTGTTTGGCATCATACTAACAACTTGCTCTCCATCAGCTCCTACAGAGTTATGGGAAAAATATAAATCAAAAATTTTCGAAGATATACTCCATCGAAAACGGTTAGAGACGTCAGATATGACTTTTGATTTTACATCAGAAATTTATAACTACACTTTAGTTATTATAGAAGATTTGTGCGTATGTATGGCAAGCAAACCTCTTCAGGATTTGGGAATGCCTTCACCTAATCGTATCGCTGCTGTTTCGACATGTGTAGAGTTGGATCGTGAACAGAGTTACAGTACGAGTGATCTATTGTCGTATGTACAAAATAACATTTCCAAATTAACGTCGGAACAAAAAGACATTCATGATACGATAATGCATTGTGTCGATAACAACGTTGGAGAAATTTTTTTTGGATGCGCCAGGAGGCACTGGTAAAACGTTTGTGATAAAACTGATTCTGGTATTAATTCGATCAAAAAATGATATAGCGTTGGCAATTGGGTCGTCCGGAATAGCCGCAACGTTGCTGCCTGGTGGAAGAACTGCTCATTCCGCTTTGAAATTGCCTCTGAATTTGCATTCTACAGAAACTCCCACGTGCAATATTTCCAAATCATCTGGGATGGGTAAAGTATTGCAGCAATGCTAACTTATTATTTGGGACGAGTGCACAATGGCACACAAAAAATCGCTCGAGGCTCTGGATCAATGTTTGAAAGATTTGCGAGGGAATTCGAAACCCTTTGGCAGTTCATTAATATTGCTTGCGGGAGATTTCAGGCAAACATTAGCAATAATACCTAGATCAACCCCTGCAGACGAAATGAATGCTTGCCTGAAAAATTCTAATTTATGGGCACACGTAAAAACATTAAAATTAACTACAAATATGCGTGTCCGATTGCAAAACGATGACTCTGGTCAAACATTTTCAGA